>NC_050578.1:45738839-45807223 GCF_011100635.1 Trichosurus vulpecula | reverse complement strand
TCTTCTCTCTCTCTCTCTCTCTCTCTCTCTCCCTCTCTCTCCCTCTCTCTCTCTCTCTCTCTGTCTCCCTCCCTCTCTCTCTCTCTCTCTCTCTCTCTCTCTCTCTCTCTCTCTCTCCCTCTCTCTCTCTGTCTCTCTCTCTCTGTGTCTCTCTCTCTCTCTGTCTCCCTCCCTCTCTCTCTCTCTCTCTCTCTCTCTCTTTCTCTGTCCTCTTAATTACATCTAATGACTCTTAGGGAGAAGAGGCAAAGGGGGCAAGGAAAAGTTATATTTGAAATGAATAAAATGTTTTTGAAAAGGTTATTAATAATTAAAAACCATTACTTTTCTTATTCTACTCATCTCTATACTGGTTCCATGAGATGTTTGGCTGTCTGCTGTCTCATGCATGTTCGAATACACCTAATTTGTCCTTATATCCCTTTATGGACATAACATTGTTGGGGAGGCATCATCTCCTAGTCTCTGGGTATATAAATATGGAAGGTGACCCTAAGATAAAAGTGTGTAATGTAGAAAATCATTAGCATCTAAAAGACTGATATCAAATGTAGAAAACTCATAGTTTAGGACTGACATATGTAATGTCCTTAAATAATCTGCATTACCATCTTTTTCATCATTCCACCCTGAGGATCATGGGGTGTTTCCATTTTACTTTCAGCTAAAGTTTCTTGTATGTCTTGACTTTACCTTTTCAAACGTGAACTCTTTGACAATAAGGACGGTCCTGATTTTCTCTCTGTATTTGGATTAACACAGTGTTTTGCCCAAAGCAATCAACAATTTTTATACATACATCCATATAGAAACAAGGCGTACATACATTCATTCATAATACATAATGTATATATACATACTTATATTCAAGTCGATGAAACCCAGGATGACTGAGGAGCTACTAAGTGAGCACATACAGCATTTCCCCTCAATTAGTTTAAAACACTATGTACAAACATATGCAATATATCCATGTATAATGTATGTATACGTATGTGTATGTGTTTGGATTATGTAGATATACATTGTATATGAATACTGTGTGTATATGTGAATGCATATATTGATATACTGTATATATAATCAGTCAACTAGCATTTATTAGATAGATAGTTGGGAAAATATAAGTAGATGCTATAGATGGGGATCTATTCCATAGGCAGGGTGGCATAGTAGATTGAAAGCTGACTTTGAAATCGAGAAGACTAGTTCAAATCCTGCCTCAAATACATACTATTTGTGTGATACTAGGCAAAACATTTAACCTCTTAAATCTCTAGGCAACTTGCTAATACTTTAAAAGCTGCAGAAAACATTCTGCCCTAAGGTTGGAAGAGGGGGTTTTCTTACCTGGAAATTCCCTATACCAGTGAAATCCTAGTCCTTATATATTCATTTGCAAATGTGTAAAAAGTAAACAAGCAGATAAAAAGGGAGCAAATTGGATTTGTTAATACCATTATTCCATGCTTTAATTTTAAATGGAGGAGTGTCAGGGAGGGTGAATAGAACACATATCAGTGGGCAAGGGTGAGAGTAACTTTGGTTGTAAAGTTATCTACCAAGAATGTAAAATGTAACAATAAGAGAAGGCTTTTTGTGTGTCGGTATTTTTATGCCACCTCAAATATTCGTGATGACCAATTAGGTTCTCCCATTCACCATGGGTAGTATTAGTGTTAAGTGAAATTGGCCCAGCAACAGCCAGCTAATCCCTTGGCAGCCTTATGCAAAGTACTTAAGAAGCTCCATGTGTCCTTGCTCTAACCTTACAGCATTTAAAGCCAGCTCTGACCACAGGCAGGGTTCCCTGGCCATTGGCCCTTTATTGTGTAGTGGTGAATTTCTGGCATGAGATTAGTTGTGGAAATTACTCAGCTGCACATACCAGTCAAGAGACCCAGAAGTGGGTCAGCAAACCCAGCCATTCCATTTACTACACAGATCTTTTGAAAGTGTGACCTTATTCTTTTTAAAAAAATCCTTTTTAAGTCTGAAGTTAAGAAAGAATGAAAGGAAGGAAGAAAGGAAAGAAAGACAGACTGAGAGAGAGAGAGACAGAGAGAGAGAGAGACAGAGAGAGAGAAGGAAGGAAGGAAGGACAGAAAGAAGGAAGCAAAGGAAAGAAAAGGAAAGGAAGGAAGTAAAGGAAGGAATGAAGAAAGAAAAAAGCAAAGAAGGAAGAAAGAGAAAGGAAGGAAAGAAGATGCACCAAGTTAAAAAAATGAATCAATGTAGCCACTGGATCTGAAAACTTTAATGGAAATGCCAATTATATACCCTACAGAAGCAGAAATTTAAATCTCTGAGTGAATCACTCTTGGTTTGTATTTTAAAAAAAGTTGCTTCTCCCTCTTAATGTTAAATCAATAAAATTGAGAGTCCCACTGTCCTAAGAAATATTTGGTACTTTTTAATTAAAAAAAAAGAATTCTAGGTCCTTTAATAAGCATTTAGCAAATAATTCACACACCCCTTCCCACATTCCTTCAGGAAGTTCTGAAAAGATATGGCTTTTGGAGGCTTTTTAACTTCAGCTACGAAGAACAAGTTTGGTCCATGTTAACGATGCTCTTGATGTTCAGAGTGAGCTCATTGCTTCCAATTCTTCCCTTCCCACACTAGAGGTTCAGCTGTCTCTGGGCTCTCAAAGACACTGAGGTTGTCCTGATGTGCCCTTGGGCAGTGGAACTTAGGGTAAGGTGGGGCAAGACTCGTCTCCCAGGCTGTGAGTATTGAGTGTCCTTCCTACTACAGACCAGGTTTCCTGATCCTCCCGTGTGTGAGATGAGAACCTCAGTCAGATATCAGAAATCTTTTTGAAATTGGGAATTCATGGCACAAAGATATATATGATTTCACAAAATATGTACTTACAAAGTATTTCTTTAATATGTTTAGTAAAAGCTTTATAGTCATTTTTTTCAGAATGTTATAGTTTCCTGGATTTAACTCAATTATGATGTGGAAATTACACTTTCGTTTTTTGGCTTGGATATTATTGAATCCCTTTTAATAACTAAAAATGTGGGATTTTTTTCTGAATTAAGAGCACATATAATTCAAGGACATGAAATCTGTGTTTTTGTTATAAACATTGGAGGTCAAGGATGTGTCATTTTGACAGGAGGGGAACTCTCTTTACCATAACGGATTGCAATCAATCTATAACTTAGTAGGTAAGTCTGAAAGAGTTGCCTGAGGTTCAGAGTTTAAAATACTTGTCCAGGTTCACATAGCTAGTTAAGTTCCTGAAGCTGCCAATGAACCCAGACCTTACCCACTCCAAGTGCAGCACTCTATCCAATATGACATGTTCCTTCTCTTAATAAACAGATCAAATATCAATCAATAAGCATTTATTCAGCACCTACTTTGTGCTGGGTGCTCCATGAGCTTACATTCACTCGGGGGCAGACTACATAAAACATTTTTATAAAATTTCTCCATTCTCAAATTTCTCATAACATTTTATCTGGATCTCTCCCTTATTTATGCGTATGCTTATTATTACTAATAACAACAGCTGGCATTTATATAGTGTTTTATCCTCACTTCAGCTCTTGAAGGTGGGTGCTGTTATTAACAGTCCCACTTTACCTA
Source organism: Trichosurus vulpecula (assembly GCF_011100635.1). Lineage (NCBI taxonomy): Eukaryota > Metazoa > Chordata > Mammalia > Diprotodontia > Phalangeridae > Trichosurus > Trichosurus vulpecula. The sequence goes on along the minus strand of NC_050578.1, from coordinate 45,803,620 downwards.
TGAGGAAAGGAGGCAGACAGAAGTTAAGTGACTTGCTCAGGGTCATACAATTTGTTGTGTTTGTCCTTTGTTCTCAAAAAGGACCATGACATCAAGGAAATGATGATATGACTTGTAGTATCTGAGGCAGGACTTGAACTCCGGTCTTCCTGATTCCAGGGCCAGTACTCTTTCCACTGTGCTGCTGCAATACTATAGTGCTTAGTTGGTATTAGTAAATGTTAAATTAAACCAAATTTTTTTTAACACATTGTAACTTTCTAACATTCTCATTGGCTGATCACTTTATACTTGTTCAGAATCTTGGTAAAACTGTTCTGATATGAAGGAAACTGGTTAGATATATCATGTTATTAATAAGAAGAACTAGCATTTTTATATTTTATACATTTTATATTTTCTCCATTTTGTTGGTGATAAAATACATATACAAAAGTGTGCATGCTCCCACTATGTTAAAATTCAAACCCAGGTCTTCTGACTCTAAGTCTAGTGTTCTTTCCTTTACACTAAGCTAAATCATTATCAAACCATGATAGATTTCTAGTAGTCACTTTTTGAGTAGAGAATCAACATGGTCACAATGACATGCCAGGCAGCAATGGGTATTAAGGTTGCCTTGAAAAGGTGGCAGGTTGGAGGGAAGAAGATTAGTTGGGATGCTTTTATAATAAGCTAAAATAAGGGTAATTAAAGTATATTTCAGACTTTGGGCTTACTCTCTCAACTCACACTTGGACCAGCAGGTCAGGTTCCTGAAGCAGGAATAGCTATGCTTCAAGTCCTTAGAATTATGGGAATATCCTTGGGATTGGAGGGAGTGGGGTGGGGATGGGGAGGAGTGGTTTTACTGCTATCATTCATGAGCTTCTATCCAGTGCATTCCCCAACAATCAACCAATTAATATTAACATCTACAAAGGTATATTTGGTGTAAAGGTGTAGGCAGGACTGAGGTGCGATCACATCCCAAACCTGGAAAACATTCTCCTCTTGATACACCATGGTCCCTGGGGAGAGTAGGCTCAACCTTAAAGTGACTGATATTCACCTTACTTCTGGGTATGACATACAAGTGGACAGGCCACTCCCTTGCTTGGACAAGATAGCATGTTTGCTGCTGTGTCAATTCACTCCTAGACTGGCTTGTTAATGGACTTGACTACAACTGCCTTCATCTGGTTCTTTCAATATTTCAAAGAAACCAAGACAATACTTGAACTGCCTAATTGTCATCTCTCGTTTTCCAGTCTTTATGGAAGCCAGGGAAGGCAGGAGGGAGAGAATTCAAGTCATGGAGGACAGTCAGAGAAAATGCACAGTGAATAAATAGGTTGCTAGGTAGTACAGTGGATAGAGCATTGGCTCTGGAGTCAGGGAGAACTGAATTCAAATGAGGCCTCAGGCACTTGCCAGCTGTATGAGCAGGTCAAGAGACTTCACCTCTGTTTACCCCAGTCTCCTAATCTGTAAAATGCAGGTAATAATGGTTCCTACCTCCTGGGATTGTTTTGGGGATAAAATAATATTTGTAAAGTTCTTTGTAGACCTTAAAATGCTATATACATGCTGGCTGGTTATTATTCTTGCACAAGTAGGCCTTTTTTTGATAATACGGGCCCTCGACAATGTTGTTATACCATTTTCTTACACTTTTTTTCATGCATTTCTCTTCATTGTTAATATATGGTCCAGCCTACTCACACCCACCATCGACCTTTCCATTGCTCTGAGAAGTATTTATTCTCTTGAGATCCCAATACTTCATTTTTCACAGCCCCATAGCATCATTAGCAGGGTATTGGTGTCAAATGTACACATATGTGTATATATACATGCATATATATATGTGTGTGTGTGTGTACACACATATACATACATACAGTTACAAAAACCTTATTGTAGCTTTAAGTTATTAAATCATAAACATATATGCACATATGTACATATATATATCAATAAGCATTTTATTGATTTGCAGAGTGTGAATATATTACGTATATTCAACACATATGGTATGCATAATATGTAACATACACATGTGTATATTATATATCTAATATTATATATTTACAGTTATCTTCTTGGCATAAAGGGAAGAACTGTATAGTTTTCATGATGTGATTAAGCTAAATTATTTATTCTATTTAGTTTCTGCATCAACTCATTGTCCATCTCCAGTACTTATTCAAAGAATAGATGTTGCTGAAATAACTCAAGACATTGTCCATCTAAATGTATACTATGGATATTCATTCTTAATCAGCTTTTTTTTCTTTGTTGAAGGATAATTTGGGGGCTTGACACAATCAATAGAGTGACTTGCAAACATTCGTATCCAGAGAACCTCATTATCTATCCGTCGGGAATAACTTTTCTCCTTGGACTTTGTCCAGGACTTTTCCTTAGAATGCTTATGAAGTCCTTAAATGGCAGAATTTGAATATTCGTTCCCTCTGATGACAAGACCATATCTTTGGGAAACACTGGTAGATCTGATCTATTTCATACCTATTTGTTGCCCTGTTTTAAGTTTTGACTATAATCTTCTGTAATGTAGGTATCATCAAGATAATAATGTTAAACATCCATTAGAGTTTTATTAGCTATATAATTAAATGATATCATATAGAAGGAAAAGATTATTATAAAAATAGAGTAAAATTCAGACAACTCTCCATAAGAAGCAAAATCACCTTCTCCTCAGTCTCACATCTCATTTTATTTTATTTTATTCTTTGCCTAAATGAATATGGCATAAGAATAAGTTCTGCATTTTTATGACTGTAATGATTCATGCTAACTGATTTTTTAAAACTTTTTTATTTTGGGTATTAAACCTCTGACATCTATTTAAAATCTTATGGAAACATTTGAAATATTTAACCAGCTTGAAAACATTTGTATATCTCTTAGGAGAAAAAGTTTGTTAGTGACAACTAATGCTTTTTTTCTTTAGAGAAATACGCATTCTAATTGCTCTGTTAGCCTTTTAACTCCTTTTTACCTTTCCCAAAGTGCTCTATTGCCCTTAGGGGCAACGCTAATTAAATTAGGATAAAACTGTCCCTCAGAATGGTGAAAAAAATCAGATTTGTTACCTTTTCCATGGAAGTTAAAAATTGCTCTATTAGCTTCCCTAGGTTTATAAAAGAATTTATAACTTTAACATTTTAAAGGTTGTTGGAGAGAACTGAAGAATTAATCATTTCTATAATGGTTAGAATTTTGGGTTATAACCTGAGACAAATTAGACTAGGATTGCCTATAGTTTTGACACATACATAATGAAAACTAAAGTTTTTTTAAAGGAATTGCAGTCTTCTTCCTTGTGAAGTGTAATACAATATATTAGAAATATCTTTTAGTGACATGACAAAAAGAGAAGGGGATGTTTGTATTCCTTCAAATGTCGTTTATTTTTTTAAGGGAGTAGTAAAAATCAAGCTTGCCTGATAATTTTCCATTCACTTATAGCCCAAAATTCTTAATTCTCCTTAATGAAGGTTTTCAAAGTCAGTATTTTCAAATCAAAAGTGAATATTCACAGTAAAACAATGAAATATTAAATGAAAATTATTTGTGTGATATTTAAGGATTAAAAGCACATCAAATCCAGTATTTCATTTAAGAATGCTCTGCTATTATCCCAAAAAGACTCCTAATAAAATAAAACAAATATAATTTCTTCACTATGAGGATTAGAAATGTTAATATCTCCAGACAAAATAATGGAAATAATCGTGCTGTTATTAGCAACTAATAATGAAACCACAGATCTTTATTTGGGAATATAGCTTCCACTTGAGCAGCTACATGGTACTGCTGTGAATTCCCTCTTCTCTGATCTTATATAATTTAATTAATTTTCATTCAAATCAGAGTCTACCAGTGGTGGAAATGAAAATGATTTACTCTGGAAATCCTGGCTGTATTGCTGTTGATCAATTTTCATAATATTTTGCATAGTTTGCATAAGTTAGGCACCAGTTTCTATTCCATTTTTACATTAAGGCATTTTGCTATTTTTGAATATAGTACAGTCAGAGTATGTGTAACAGAAAAAAATCAATTATAAAAATGGAAAGAATTAATGACAAAGCAACAATCTGGGGAATCTTGGTGTGATGATGCCTATTGTCTTGCTTAGAGGATGGTTGCTTAAGATGTTACCAAAGCTTTTGATGATGATATGTCTTTATTCTCATTCTACAAGTCCCTTTTGCCTATTTCCTCTATCAGTCAGTCAATAAACATTTATTAAGCACCTATGGTGTCCCAGGAACTATGCTAAACACTTCCTCTGCAAGTAGCCTTCAAGATCCTTTGGCAGGCCCATGAGGTAAGAGGGGCAAATTGTCAGAGTGAAATTACCTTTTTCAAGCCTGCCTTTGTGGGATATCAGCAGCACAGGAAAGAGTTCTGTATTAATCAGGACCCAGAAAGAGTAATGCAACCCATTTAAGTCATGTGGCTGTTTACAGTAGCACAACAGAGCCCAAGAAGAGCTGAGTTCCAAACCAGTTTTAGAAGGGCAGCTAGGCGACACAGTGGATAGAGTGCTGGTTCTAGAGTCAGGAACAGATAAAGTCAGGTCCTAGGGTTCAAATCTGGCCTCAGATATTTACTAGCCATATAACCCTGGGCAAATCACTTAGCCCTGTTTGCCTTAGTTTTCTCATCTGTAAAATGAACTGGGGAAGGAAATGGCAAGCCACTCTAGTATCTTTGCCAAGAAAACCCCCAAAGGGGCCAGAAAGAGTTGAAAATGATTCAATAACAAAATAGCCAGTCTTAGGAACTTACCAGTTGTGTGATCCTCTGGGAAAATCACAACTCCCTTCTGCTTTAGTTTTCTCATTTGTATAGTGGCGGCAGTAATAATGGAGTCTTCTGACCCTGAATGAAATGCTTCTCTCTGTATACTCTGGAGAAGATTTCTCACTTACGTACAGATGGTCTGAAGAGGTTCGCTGGTGTTACTGCTGACCCCTTTAACATGTTTCACTTTTCATAAAGACATGATTATTGCTGAGCATTGGCTATTTTTCCATCTTTTTATGTTTGGACAGGTCAGTGACAACGTAAGATTGATTGACCTGATTTTTTCTGGCCACGAGTCTCAAAGGAATTTTTTTTGTAGGGGCGGAAGGCAGGGCAATTGGGGTTAACTGACTTGCCCAAGTCTTGAAGGAATTTGATGCTTAAAGGGAAACTGTTCTCTGGTCCTTCCTGACCTGATGTTATAATGGAGGGCCTACACAAAGAAACGATGTGGATGAAGTGTAACACTGCGTTTGGTAATCACTGGCACCCATCATTGAGAAGGCTCAATAGGACATCCTTTTCCTCAAGGTGCAGCTGGTACAATTTCCCTGAAGACGCTAAAACTGGACTTTTTCTAACTCTAAATCAATCATTCAACAATTGTTTATGAAGCATCTACTGTGTTCCAGCCACTACGCTAAGCACCGGGGATATAAAGAAAGGCAAAAGACATTCCCTGCTCTTGGGGAGCACATAACCTAGTGGAGGAGGCAGTGTGGAAACAGTGATATGCAAAAAAAGATGTTGACAGGATAAAAAGTAATGTGGTAGTATGAACAAAAAAAAAGAGCTACTACTAAAAGAGGAATAAAGGAAGTCTTCTTCGTGGAGGTGGGATTTTTTTTTGTCAAGGGTTAGCTCATTTCTTTTTTTTTGATTAATTATTTTTTAGTTTTTAACATCACTTTCACAAGATTTTGAGTTCCAAATTCTCTCTCCATCTCTCCCCTCCCCCCATCCCAAGACAATATGCATTCTGATTATCCATTCCCCCAATTTGCCCTCCCTTCTATCACCTCCCCCCTTTGTGGAGGTATGCTTTTTAAATGACTTGGAAAAAAACAGGAAAATCAGTAAGCAGAGGTGAAGAGGGAGAGGATTTCAGGCATAGGTGACAGTCAGTGAAAATGCCCAGTTGAGAGATGGAGTGTCCTGTTTGAGGAACAGCCAGGAGGTCAGTGTCATGGGATTACAGAGCATGTGGAAGGGAGTAAAGTGTAAGTAAGAAGCCTGGAAATTTAAGAGATGGGCAGGTTAAGTATGGCCTTGAACAACAAATGGAGAATTTTATATTTGATTATGGAAGTAGTCAAGAGTCACTGAAGTTTATTGAATGGAGTGGTGTGAAATAAGCAGATCATCCCTTTAGGAAGATCACTTTGCCAGTGGTGTGGGGTGGAGAAAATCTTGAAGAGAAATGACCAACCAGTAGGCTATTGCATCAGTCCAGACGCGAGATAATAACGTTGTGTTGATAGTGTCAGAGGAGACAAAATGTTGTACATGAGAGATCTGGGAAACATATAATTGATAAGACTTGGCATAACCGATAAGTTCCTATCAGCTATTATGAACAAGAGTTCATAATATTTTGAATAAATAGAGTTCATAGTATTTTATATTCTTTTTTTTTTGCAGGGGGGAAGTCAGGGCAATTGGGGTTAAGAGACTTGCCCAAGGTCACACAGATAGTGAGTATGTCAAGTGCCCAAGGCCAGATTTGACTCCAGGGCCAGTGCTCTACTCACTGTGCCACTTGGCTGCCCTGAGTTCATGGTATTTTGGGAAGCCAGGTAGTACAGTGAAAATACTGGGCTTGGAATCAGGAAGACTCCTCTTCATGAGTTCAAATATGGCCTCAGACACTTACTAGCTGGGTGACCCTGGGCAAGTCACTTTTGTTTGCCTCAGTTCCTCATCTGTAAAATGAACTAGAAAAGGAAATGGCAGATGCAACTGAATTGACTGAACAACACTTTATATTTTGGCTAGTGCTCCAAAGGAAGGCCAACTTTTCTCCTTGAAGTCCATTATTTTTTTCAAGTGGTGGAAGCATCCAGAATCCAAGATACCTCCAGGTTAGGAAGGATTTCTGAACCACTGGCTTTGAGAGACATAATTCAGCTCAAATAATGGGTTCATATCTAGAGATACTTGAATTATGTTCTGTTAGTCCATTTATTAAGGCAATTTCCTATTAGAATGACCTTTACCAGACACTAAATATTCCAAATAATGAAGACCTAGAACATCACGGGAATGTGAATCACATTGTGAATGGGTTGGACTATATTATTGCTGTTATCTCTTGCAACTTAAATTCTATAATTCTGTATCTGTGGTCTTCTAGGCATATCTTAAGAATCCTGTGAGATAATGATTTACATAGTATTTTTAAGGTTTAGGAAATGCTTTACATTTGTTATCTCATTTCATTTTCACAATGACCCAGAGAAGTGGGTGTTATTATTATATCCATTTTACAGATAAAGGAAACTGAGGTTGGGAGAGGTTCAGTGACTTGCTCAGGATCACACAGTCAGTAAGTCCCTGCGGCAAGGTCTAGTCTTCTTGACTCAAAATTCAGTGCTTTATTCACTTAATTTCCTAGGTCTATTTTAGATCTGACCCAATGTTATTTATTTTCTGAAAGAGAATTGTGGCTTTCTCAGCTCCTTCTTCCTTCCCTCCCTCTCTCTCTTCCTTCCTTTTTTCCTTCTTTCCTTCCTTCCTTCTTTCCTTCCTTCCTTCCTTCCTTCCTTCCTTCCTTCCTTCCTTCCTTCCTTCATTCCTTCCTCCCTTCTTTGCTCTTTCTTTCCCTCCCTCCCACCTTCATTTCTTTCTTCCTTCCTCCCTCCATTTTTCCTTCTTTCCTACCTTTCTCCTTCCCTCTTTCACTTACTCTCTCCTTCCTTCCTTCCTTCTTTTCTTTCTTTCTTCCTTCCTTCCTTCCTTCCTTCCTTCCTTCCTTCCTTCCTTCCTTCCTTCCTTCCTTCCTTCCTTTCTGACAGCACAGTTTCCCGTCAGGAGGTAGCCCAACTTCTCTGTGTAATTGTTTCTACAATATATTTTCTGTTTCAGAAGATAGTTTCTACAAGTTTGGCACAAATTACTTGCTTGAGAGTGATTTGTAGAAACAAGGCTTGTGCCTTATCACTAGGAACATTTCAGTTATCTTTGTAATATCCAGCCTCTTACTGCTTTTAAAGAGTACGTCTCAGAACTTACAACTGAGCAACTTGAACATCATGGAGATAACTGTGTGAAGTTGAGATGTTACCAAAGTCTTATTTTTTGATGGTATTATATTTTTATTGTGTGTCTTAGATGACCTTAATTTCCAGTAGTACAGAGTCAATTTGAACTTGTTTCCTCTTCTAACTTTCCCCCTACCCCAAGAGGAAAATGCAACGCACATAGTATTGTTTTGTTTTCATTTGAAGAAATACACATGTGCAATGCGTATACTCTGGCTCTCTCTTCCTGAGCCAGGCAGACCACATTTCCTCCTCTATTCTACCTAGAGAATATTTGGAATGTCTCCTCTACTTCCATTGGCTTGAGTAACCACTGGCTAAGTTACAGCTGTTACTATGTACCTGGATTAATGCCCCAGTTAATATCCACTTAACATCAATTATTAGGGATATTTACTTCAAAGTTATAGCAAGAAAAAAAATGTACAAATCTTTTCCACCGACACCATAGAAATACCCTCTTAGTTACAGCATAACATTGGTCCCACCAAGTTTAAATCCGAAGGCTTCATTGCTACTGATTGATTGCTTGTCAAAGACTTATTTGTTGTTTGATCCTGGGTAAGTCACATATCCTTTCTAAGTTTCCTCATCTGTAAAATCTGAATAAAATTAACACCTCTTTCTCAGAGTTCTGAGGGTAAAATGAAATAACACATTTAAATATGCTGGCTATTATTATTTTTATTAACCACAAGGTTAGCATACTAGAAACACCTAGAACATGTTGAAATAAGTTCTTTAAGGCACTTCTCTTCCATGTCAGCACAACTTTTTTGGAAGCAGGCGCTTTAGCACTTCCACCTGGGGACATGCCATCCTAGGCACTATGGCAGTCCCCTGTCATTTAAGGATAAGCCCTTAAATTGCATTTTCTCTCAAATAAATGTGGAGGTCATATGCTTTACCTGTTTCCCCCCCTCTCCCCTGGGAAACTATAAAAGATTTGGACCTTTATGAATGAATCTAAAAACATTCAATAGTAGACTTAAATCATTATTAAGAGTAAATTAAGTAGAGGAACCGAAGCTTATTTGCCTCATGTTTCTTAAAAAAGTTGTAAAAGAAAATTCAGCAATAGAAGAAAAGCTCACTTCATTTATTGCTCACTTATTATTATTCATATCATTCATTATAGAAAAATGACACAAATTCCAACCAATTGGACCTCCTACCATTACTATATATGTATATATGCATACATATACATACACACACATATAGCTTCATTTCTTCTATGTACGGAGGTGGCTCACATGATGGATTTGGTGGCCATTTCACGTTGTATTCACTTTTCTACTAAGCATGTAGGTAAATTCAGGAAAAACAGTGAAAGTGCAATCTGGCCATTTAGGTCCTTGTTGATATTTTAGCTGCATGAGCAAGTTTATAGTTCCCCTAATTTTATCACAATCCTTTTTTGTTTTATTTTTAATATGAACAGAGAATAGCAAGGCTTTTCAACCTAAGAGACACAACACACTGTTTTCCCATTGTACTTTATCCTTCTAGGGTGGAATAAAAGTCAGGAATATGATGTATATGCATGTATACATACATATGTATAGGTCACATATACATACATACACACAAATTTGGAGAGAGAGAGAGACAGAGAGAGAGATTACTTTCACATTGCGGGGGATAGGGGCATAGGACCCCAAGATCTGTAAAATCCAGGTAAAGTCTTTTGGACCTCCCTTTACATCAGAGAAAAAGTCAGAATTTTTTCTTTTTCTTTTATGGGGTGCTTACAGTGCATTATCGTGTAATTTGGATTAAAAATTTGGTAATAACCTCTGTGTCATCCACTGGCCCTTGTGTGTCATCTGTGGCTTCCAGAAAACTCCCCTCAAAGTCCCATTTAACTTCTTATGCTGACCCACAATATACCAAAACCATAATGGGGAAAATCATGATGTGGAAGAGATAACTGTGGAAATGATGTGGAAGAGATAGCACGCATACACATACACACATACATGCATATATGTATACACAATGTGTATATACATATACATGCATATGTGTATATATACATACACATATACATACATGTATGTGTATATACACAGTTATATACACGTATGTACATACACACATACATTTTGTATGCATGTGTGTATGCATATATGTGTATGTACACATACAGATATATACAACCACACATATATTTATGTATATGTATGTATATATGTGTACGTGTGTGTGTGTGTGTGTGTGTGTGTGTGTGTGTGAATATATATGAGTTTCTTAATCCACCACACCATGGAACCATACTTAAAGTTTTAATAAAATCTATTCTCCTAAAGTTTAGGATACATTGTGCTAATGATTTCCTTGTTTTATGATTATGAATGCTAACAAAGGATCATAGGTAGAGAGATGTAAGGGACCTTAGAGGCTATTAAGTCTAACCCTTTCTTTGTACAGATGATGAAATAGAATTGTGGAGAAGTACCTTTCTTATAGTCATCCAGCTAGTAAGAATCTGATGCAGTATTTGAGCCTAGGTCTTCCTCAATCCAAGCCTGGTACTCCAATTGCTAAATCATGCTCCCTGCCCCACTCCCACCAAGTTCCTATTAATTCCACTTCTCCAATCAGCCCTTCACTGATTAAGATTGAGTCTAGAGTAGCACTTTCTGTTTTCCCTTTTTATATCCTCTTTCACCTGAGATATGAAATTGTCAGCAAGGAAATCAAGAATGTTATAAAAAGAAAAACAAGAATCTATTGGATGAATACAAACACAATAGCAACAGATACCAATGAGAATGAAAATCCTCAACCAGAGAGTTGTTTCCCCTTAACCTAGGCTGTGGAATATGTTCATTAAATTTAGAGAGAATATGTCTGTGGTTTGATTAAAAGAGAAGAAAGAGATCAGTTTTCCCCCACAGATACACTCATAGAATGTTAGAGACATAGAATTGACTTTAAAGATAATCTTGTCTAACTCCTTCATTTTATAGATTCACCACCTCTATACATTCTCCCCCCACTCCATTTACCGTTTTTTGGGTCAGAAGTAAAGACTTAAACATGCTAGGATAGCAGAGAGGAAAAGTAGGGGATTGAAGAGAATGAGATGAGCAAGCTCAGGAAAGCTGTACCTACCAAGACTCCATTGATGAGTGTACATGGAAAGACCTCAGAACAGGGTTGTTCAAAGATGAGATGTAGAAAAAGGAGGCATGAGAAGAGTCTCTCTGAGCCAGACCTGGAGTTGATTCTATTCTTCCTTTAGCAATGAGTAAACACAAAATCTTAACAGGGATTCTTTCATACTAATCAATGATGAAACTGTGCAGGAAGCAGGCAAGAGGGCAGGATCAAAGGTCTCACTCTTCTCGCAAGAATGGTAATCAAGGAAAAGCAGCAGTGAGATCTATGGGTCCCCAGTTACCCATGGTAACTAGATATTGGCTGTCTGGGAGACTATGAGAAGACCAGCATTAGGATTATATCATCCACAGAGAGCGGCTGATAGGGAGGCCTGGATCTTATAAGTTACTGAACTATATTCTTGAAACTACTGAATTTGGGGGTATGTCTATAGATTTTGAGTTGCCAGAGAGAGACCACAACTCAGCCATGTTTTGGTTATTTTGACATATTTTGCCTTATTTCTCTTGTTCCTACAGGGGTTGTTATAAGGATAAAATGAGAAATTACTTGAAAAAGCTTTGACAGCCTTAAGATACTATATAAATTCTTGGCATTTATTATTATTTTACATTGGGATGCAACAGTGAAAGAAAGAAAGCAGAGCTATCCTGTTGAGTGGGGGCTGAGCCAAAAGTATAAAGAGGTAAATGCCCACAGGCTAATGAGAGGTGTGTTAGTATCTTCAAAAGTTGGAAATGGGGGGATGAAAGGAGCTCATTCTGTGAGACCCTGAATTCAGCATTCCCTTAAGCAATTTTAGGTATTGGAGCATTTAGCTGCCAGGATGTTTGTCATATTGACTGTGCCTAGTTAAGTAGGATCAGGCAAACATCCACTGGTGGCCTCTGGTATTAGACACATAGGGAAATAGAGTCCCATAAAAATGAAGTGACTTGACCAAGGTTATGCAGTAGAAGGAGCTAGGACTTGAACCTTGGTCATTTGATTCTTAGTTCAGTGTTTTAGTATTTCTACTATTACTCATGTTAGACACGGTTATATGTTTATATACACACATACACATGCACACACACACACATGCATACACACTTTCCAAACTGGAATATTCTCAAGAGAACAGGTCATTCAGTTCAACTCAATATTTTAAGTGTTTAGTATTTGTAAGGTACTATGGTGGGCACTGGGAATATAAAGTCAAATAACAACAAAACAAAAGAACAACCAAAAAACAAAACCAACCAACTAAACAAACAAAAAACCCACAGGGACATTCCTGCCCTCAAGAATCTTATAGAAATTCTCTTCATAAAGTACAAAATGAGAACTGATTTTTTTAATGGTGGAATAAACTAATAGCTATTCAAGACTCAGTTTCTTCTTTAAAAAGAAATTAACTGGGGCCAGGGAGGGAGAAAAATAAAATAAAAAGTGCAAATAGAGAACAAGAGAAAACTTAAAGGAAGCACAGGAAAGAATCCTCTCTTTGTGTTCTGCTGCATACATGGAAATGTTAAAAAAATGAATTCAGAGTCAGAGATTCACTTCTATTAAGGTATTTTACTTTTATTTCTACTTAATTATTATAGTCATTATGCATATAATAAGGGTAACTGAAGTTAAAGAACCTGCCATCTGTAGTGTAAATATCTGCTCCTGGGAACACATTAGGAGATATCTTACAGAGTCATTTTTTTCTTTCTTGTTTTTTTTAGCTATGTGTTTAAGAATTCTGTTAAACATTATTATGTTTTCCTCAAGTTCTTTTATAAGCCTCTTTCTGAGTTTAGAACTGAGACTCTCAATAATCTGTCTCATTAAGTGAAGAACTTCTTACTGGAAGAGTAGTGAGCTTCTTCCCATTCCAGCAAGTTCAGGCAAGAAACCCTGTTTCAATTCCTCACATTGTTCTTAATGGAATTATTTAATGCTTCAAACAATGGAGTACAAAAATGAATGAGAAAATATTTAGGAGCACTTTATTTTGTTAAACATTTACTAATTTGAATAACTAGAGATTGAGAACTTCATAAAAATGGTATGCAAGCTAATATGTAACCACAGAGAGCATTAAATACCATCAAATGTAAATACAAGAAACTAAAGAAATAAATCAAGCCAACAAGCCTCAGCCAAAGCACTCTCTGTTCTGGCTACTTGGTATCATGTTGGCTTGATTTACTTCTTCAGTTTCTTATATGTACATGTGATAGTATTTAATGCTATTATCATTTAACATAAAATCTCTAATTCCTCTTATTCCCATCCTAGTTGCCATCCACTCAAATTCTAAGGAATAAAAATCAGGAACAGGCTGGTAGTAAGCAGGAAAAAAAAAATGTCAAGATTAAATGGAAAATGTGATGATATAGAAGAAAAGGTGGTTGGACAAAGAAAATGAGTAAAAAGAGAAAGGACCCATTTGACAAGGTAGAGGAGGATAAGAGTTATCAATTGAGCTATCTCTCATCTCCATGCCAACCCAGTCACTTTGATTCTGTTTTGCGGCCCAGAACTCTTGAATAGAGAAAATTCTCCATAAGTAACTCAACCAATAGCCACTGTTCCTGCTCTCTGGCTGTTTTCATTTTTTGTCCTTTCCTATATATCTTTTCTCTTTCCAGTGCTTAGCACAGGGGTTGGCACATAGTAGGTGTTTAATGAGTATTCATTTATTGAATAATTGATTGATTATCGACTCTCTCCCTACTCCGCATCCCTACTTTCCATCTCAAACTCTGGTGACAATAATCAAAACAATGCTTCCATTCCTGGAAAGGCCATATCAATTAATGTCTTTATGGAGATATTGTCATTTACCTTCCTCCTGACTATTAATATAATAGTATAATTTTGTTATATAATAATGTTTATAGTTTTCCAAATGGTGAACCATCTCACATTACCATCATAAAGCTATCTTGGTCACAGTGAATGGTGTGTGTGTGTGTGTGTGTGTGTGTGTGTGTGTGTGTGTGTGACTATTTTAGCATAATCTCCTTGATAATATTTTAACATTTTTTACATCAATTTTCATTGGTGCCATTAGCCTACACGTTTTTCTCTCCTTTCTCTTTGTCTGGTTTGTGTATGAGTACAATATTTGTATTAAAGAAGTAGTTCAGTAAGCTAAATTCTTTTTTTTCCCCAATCTATGGAGTATAGGACTTAATTGTTCATTCAGCATTTTGTAGAATTTACTTAGAAGTACACCTGGATCAGAATTATGATCTTTATCACTTTATTATTAATACAAACACATAAATATGTAAATAGGCATGACATGTACCTATTTATTCATTTGGTACATCTTTCAACATTTTTGAAATCTAACCAGTTATAGTACTTTGAGATAATTTTATTTTTTCTATGTTCATTATAAACACCTCTTCCTAATATTGGTAATTTAATTTAACCATGTTTATTGATCTTAACAGATCTCTGTTTTGTTTATCAGGTTAACAAACTTTTGTTTTTCCTTTGATTTTTGAATCTTTTACTTTTGGACTTTTAAGAATTAATATGTTGATTTTCTGTTCTCTTAAAGTTTCATGCTTAAATCATTGATCTTTCTTTTATATGTATATATAGATACTTTTTAATTTCATAACTGTACTTAATAAATTTTGGCACATTTTCTCATTTTCATTATTTTCTTTTATATATTAATTATTTTTCTATAATTTGACATTCATCCTCTAACTTTTATGATGACATTATTTTGTCTTAATTTGGCTGGGTCTTTTGTTCACATTTCCCTAACTTCAATTGTAATTTTGTTGCATTATGGTCTAAAAAAGTATTTATTGAACATTGCTGACTTTCTGATTTTTTTAAATGAATTCCCTAGGTATTAGCAGATATTTTTGTAAAGGTGCCTTGTGCTGCTAAAATGTATATTTAAATTTTCCATTCAACAACTGACAAAAATCTATTTTACCTATTTTTTTTAAAAAATCTATTCAGATGCTAATCTCTTTCTTAGCTATCTTCCTGTGAGATGTTTTTTCTAAATCTGAAAGATTTGAAATCATCTAAAATTATTATCTTACTATATATATATCTTTTTTGTAATTTAGTTAGTTTTTCCTTTAAGTATTTATGTGTTAGCTCATTTTGTTTACACGCACACATTCTCTCTATCTTTCTTTCTCTGTCTGTCTGCCTCTGTCTGTCTGTCTCTGTCTGTCTGTCCGTCTCTCCATTTCCTGGTCTTGAAGACAAGAAGAACCGAGTTCAAGTCTCACATCTTCTAACACATACTGCCTATGTAATTAGTCTCTCAGTGATCTGGGAAACTAAGACATAATTTGTAGGGAAGGTATCAACCTGTTGAATAGTTCCCTAAATCAATGAATCACAGGTTCAATCACCATCCTTATTGTTTCATGACCTATTTGGTGCATCTGAAAATAGTGGTTTCCCCTTCTGTCTTTCTTGACTGTGTGTATTTTGCCAATTAACATATTTGAGAACATGATTGCCTCTTGGGCTTTTTGGATTTAGCTTAGGCATAATAAATTCTATTTAAATCTCTTATTTTAACTTAGTGTGAGTACTTTAAGTGTGTTAAGTGGAAATTTTGTGATTTGCTTTCTAATTCATTCTTTCAGCTCCTATGTGTATGTGTATGTGTGTGTGTGTGTGTGTGTGTGTGTGTGTGTATGTATGTATGTGAATGCATCCCATTCACAGGGCCATCTTAGAATCACCTGAGCTCAAGGAAAGAAACAACAGTGGTGGCTAGTGCTTTGAGATCTTGTCTCATGTTCATTTAGGCCAGCATATGTGCTCAGTGTCATGTGTAGATGTTATGATAGCTAGAGTAAAGGAAAGGAATAAGAAGTCTCCCTCCCTCCCCTATCCCTCACCTCCCCACCCCCACAGAAAGCCCAGGGCAGAGCTGTCAGAGTCTCAAACCTGGGGAAAAGGAAGAGGAGAATGGAAGTTTGTTTTAAAATCTTCTAAGTTGGGCAGTTTTTGCCGTGCAACAACTAATCCTCTTTGATGTTCCCATTACATTTCTGCACTGCCCCCTCACCCAGGTAAATATTTGCTGCTCTTAGAAAGTCAGCTGGGTTTGTTTGATTCATCTTAGTTATGGAAAGTTTTTTGGAGACTTGTTTGTTGTTATTCAGTCATTCAGTCATGTCTAACTCTTCTTAACCCCAAGGACCATTGCAGTTCAAGTCCTTCTACCTTTCACTGTCTCCTGAATTCTCCTGAAGTTTGTCAGAGCTCAGGTTCATTGTTTCCATGATACTATGTATCCATTTCATCCTTTAGCTAAAAAAATTGTCCTTTCAAGTGCTTTTCCCAGTGCCCTTACAATAAAAATTCTCAAAAAAAGTCCATGTGGCCTAGTTACTAATAGCCTTCAAGATATAATGTAAATAATCCCAAGCAATCCATTCAGCACAATTCTTAGGACATCTCTGAATTAGTTTTTTTTTTCTGAGGGCCCAGGCCTACCATAGCCTAATGGGTTAAAGATTACAATCACATTAAAATAAAAAAATACTTAACATCACAAAAATGACATTTTACAAAGTTTACCGTTGGTTACTGGTGGTCTAGTATTTAATGAGGCTAGTCGCAATCCAAGAAACTAGTAAAAGAAAAAAAGTTAAAGTGGAAATAAAATAAATAACAAAGACAAAAATAGAAAATACAGAAAAGAATAACAAACAAACAAACCTGATCTTCTCCACTCAGAGGAGAAATCTAGTTTCAAATGAGGTCCCAAACCATGTGGAAACTGAGGACTTGGGGTCAACTGGAATTCATCTCTCACTTTCAGAAAAATCAAACTGTTGGGGTGAAAATTCCCCTCCATAAGTGCCTGTCAATGCATAGGTCAATTCATATGGAGGTCTAACCTCATCTGACAATAGGACAAGTAAACTTAGCTCACAAAGAAAGCGAATAAACTCAGATAAGTCCCTAACATGTGTGGAGCGCACCAAAGGGATTAAAAATTTAGAATTTATTGAAATAAACCTCTCAGACCTTATACAAGGTCACCCAGTTTAAAAAGAACCAAATAGCCCAGAAAAGCTTTATCATCCTCTCCCAAGAGAACTCCAGCTCTGGACTCCCATGGACTAGGTTCAGTCTTGGACTCTAAAGAGAGAGGTCAGGGTCTTTTCTCAGTGTCTCTGGCTTTTTACTCCCTTTATTAGAACATTGGACAAAATCTTTTAAACCATAGCCCAAATTTAAAGTTTTTCAATAGGAATTGTCAGGGTCTTTTCCAGAAAAAAAAGTCAACGTACAAAGAAAATCAAATATAGGACAGGTATTTATTTTGTTCAATAACAAAAGATATCCTTAAAGTACAAAAGAATAAACACACATTGACAAAGGCTTAAAACATGAATCTATAATCTATGCCTCCTATTAGGCACCCCTGGGAGGTCCGTGTCTTTTGGCATGACAGGACATGTCTTGGTCTCACCTTTATTCTCTTTGGTTCCTCCAGTCAAATTCTCCATATTTATCCTTTTCAAGTTAACTAATCCCTACTTATGATCCTTGTTGCATGCCTAAAACCTCTTTCTTTGATGCTTAATATCTGTCTCTCCTTAAAACCCTTTTTCCATATAGCATATTCAACCTGAATTTTACACTGATGGGTATTCATATATATTATATGTATATATGTATATATATATATATATATATTTGCCATTATCTGTCATTCAGATTCTATTGAGGAGGGCAGATAATTTTTAATACTGTATATAAAGATGTGCACATAAATCACATGGCTTCCAGTTAAAGTATATTTCTTATTTGAAAGGAAATATACGATTTCCAAATTAATCAGAGTTTGCATTTAAAGTATTGTCCAATTGTTCTTTTCTTATAATAATGAAACACTTATTAATCATGAAAAGATTCAAAGTCTCAATAAGTGCTTATTCAGATAATTTTTTGGAACTTATTTTTAAGTTGTGTTCATAATAAATAAATAATAACCTTCTAAAGTCTTTAAAGAAAAATCACACACACACAACATTCATATACACATACTTTTGCCTTTAAACTAGAAACACTTTAAACAAATATCTATATTTTTTCAATCTAATTTCTAAAATGTACTCTAATGCTACTTGATCATGCTATTTTGATATAAAATTTAGACAGAATTTGACAACAGGTAGGTCTCTGAACATTTTGAGTAAAATCAATGTTAATGAGTATTCATTAAGGACTCACCAAGTACTAGGCTCTGTGCTAGGTGCTGGTGATAAAAAGACAGGGACAAAACATTTTCTGCATTGTTAAAATACATTCAAATGTATTCATAATGAATTTTATATTTTAGAATCATATTGAGAGCCAACGCGGAATAGAACATGGATATTGTAGGCCAGTCTCTGAATTGGGAAGACTTGAGCTCAAATCCTGCCTTTGATACTTAGTAGTTCTATAACCCTGAGCAGGTCAATTTATCTCTCTCGGCTTTAGTTTCTGCATCTGTAAATGAAGGGGTTGAATTCAATGACCTCTAAGATCATTTCTTGTTCTAAAAGCTATGATCTTCTGATCACCATGGCTTTGTGACCTTGGGCAAGTCATTTAACCTTTCAAAGCTACTTACTAAGATTGCAAGTTGTATAAGAGTTGTTGATGGTAGAGGCAATTTCCTCATAGGGACTTCCCTATACTTGTCAAATCACAGGTTCAGTCTGATCAAATAAATAATAAAATGTGAGTAACATGAAATCTCTGATAGTTTTCATTTTTGTGTGTGGGGATCATTTTGTTTGCAGACCCTTAGTGGTTGATTTTAATTTAGTGCTAGTATATACACTTTTTGGTTGTTGTTGAGGCAATTACAAATGACACATCTAAAGAGGCATAAGTCAGAGGATTTATATAATACATAGACTCTTTGAACCTAATGCTATAAAGGGAAAATAGGGCTTCACACCAGTGCCTGGTTTAATCTCTCTCTACATTTATGTCAAACTCTAGCTTATGGTCTTTGGCCAAGTCAAGCTGATTCTCGAAATTCTCTGTTTTTTGCTCTTTTCTCTTCTATGCCAATCTTGCTAATGTATCAGTGACAACTTTCCATTTCAGCTTATGTGATTGAAACAATCAGGTTATCAATTTTAGGGAAAGGATTAGGAAAAATGGCTTATTTCCATATAATTAGATTGATGATACTAATAAGAAATTTACAATAGTGCCTATATTGGTCTTTATTACAATGTTACCTGTGAATGTGAAACAAGTTTTGATTCAATATGTTTTTGTAGCTCTAATTTAATTTTATATCACTGACTGCTAACAAGGATGATCATTTTATGTTTTGAAATCCAGTCAAGCCAGATCATGACTCTCTCTCTCTCTTTCTCTCCTTCTCTCTCTCTCTCTCTCTCTGTCTCTCGCTCTCTGACAAAATATTATCTTAGTGCACTATGAGTTCAAGTTCTGGAAAAGGCCTACTTAGATTAAACTTTAGGTGCACTGCCCAATGTTTAAATGAGAGAGAGAGAGAGAGAGAGAGAGAGAGAGAGAGAGAGAGAGAGAGAGAGAGAGAGAGATGCAGAAGTTTAAAATAACAGCATGCAGATTTCTTTATAGAATTTAAAGAATGAAAAACACTTGCGAAAATATCAGCAGGCAGGAGCAGGAAGAACAAACGGTAACCAAATTGGTTCCTGTGACAAACCATAACATTTACTTTAAGCCATCAGTGTGCTGCTCTGTAAAAGTCAAGCTACCACTCTTTTAATAGATCCCAGGCCTTCTTAAACTCACTGGTCTGCAAGTAGTACCCAGGTCAAGAGCAGGTCAAAAAGTGAAAACCCATGTGAAAGTAAACTTTTAAATATCTGCGTTTGAAGAGGTATAGCAGACTGTCTCCTCTCTAGTAAATATCCTTCCTCTTTGTGTATGATATTATTCCATATCTTCTACTTAAAGCATATGCAGGTAAAAATAAATGGGAGGATCCCCTCTTGTATCCATGACACCAGGGCAGTCCTCCCACTTCTCTAGTGTTGAATTTACTTACTTACTTTTAAAAGAGTTTTTTTTTGGCCTTTTTTTCTTTTTTTTTCTTTTAAAATAAGCTGTGATACTGTGTTGAGTTCTTGACTGAATTCTGTTGCAGACTATCTCAAGTCTCTTTTAAATAGGAGTTGCTTCCTTCTAGGCAGAGCAAAAGAGTCAATAGGGTGACTCACTATGTGGAATTTATTTGCCTGATAAACTGGGTATTAATTTGGCCTGTGATACACTTGCCCCAGGTTTTGTTCAAGTGTAAGGTCATGCTGTGAAGCTGTTTTTCATTTTGTTTTATATGTGTTAATATAATGCCTTATGAATTACTCTCGACTTTTGTTCTGACAGCTAAAAAAGCATAATCGTTTTTCCTTTCAGGGGGATTGAAGCAAAGCAATTGGCTCTATTTGTGAAATGATTTATCTAAGATCCTTTCTCTCCTATCTTGCCTTAATGTTTATAGAGAATATTCTCTGTGTTTTTACTGTAGCTTTGTATCTATCATATTCTTTGTCAGTTTCTCAAAAATTGAGTCTATCTCTGGCTATGATCTTAGATACTTTATTGACAAAATTGCCCACAGAGGTAATGGTTACCATACTGATTTTTACAATAAGGAAATAATTTCCTAAGACTACTCAATTAGCATTAAAATGTTTCTCTCATTCCTCAAAAAAAGGTAATTCTTTTGGGACAGGGGAAGAAGGAATAGAAGTATATTTTTTCATGCATCTAAATTTATATACTAATGAGACCTTATTACATACCACCCATCAGGACTCTGGGTATGAAGAAGTACAAGATATGGTTATTTTAGTTTTGGAAGAAAATTTAGCTCTTATCTAGTTCTACCTGTACCAGAACAAGAATTTACTCTAGAATATTCCTGATAACTCATCATCCAACCCCTGTTTAAGGACTTCCTGTGGGAGGAATTTTATTACCTTAAGAAACAACTGATTTCAGTTTTGGACAGTTCTGTTAGGATGTTGCTTCTAATATTGTACTGAAATTTGCATCCTTTGAGCTTCTGCCTCTGTTTTATTGCAATGATGAATAAGTTCAATCCCTTCATATTTCTTTTAAATATTTTAAGAATATAATCATGTCCCCTTGAGTTCTTCTTCAAGACTTTTTCTATACATATGCAAAAATAATACATAACAAGAAAGACTTTTTTATTATACTATAAAATAACTACCAATTCAAGGCATCAAAACTTTACATCTCCTCTCTAATGACCATTGGGACTTCTAACTCCAAACTCATAGTACATGACCTACATGCCTAATTCACTGAGAGGATTAAGACTATTTGACATGAGTTCCTTCAGCTGCCCTCCTCTACTTCTTAAAACCCAGAATTATCACCTATCTCATATTCTATTCCTCTGGTCACAGAAAAAGAGATAACTTTTCTACTCATAAAGTCTAATCCCTTTGGTTTGTCCAATAAAAAGAACAATGTGAGGAGGTACATCTGCTGTGGATTTGCCTTCAACTTGGTGTAACTTGAGGGGAACCATATTTTTAAAGAGTGGTTGATGAATATATAGGAAAAAAGATGTAATGATTATTTTTAAAAAAAACTTGTTTCAAGATCAGGTCATAACAACATAATTTCCCTTCCTTTATCAGCTGCAATACTAAACTGGTGGATCAGGGAGATACTTTAGATTTTGATTTTATTTGGCATTTGATTTAGACTTCCATGCTATTTTAATAGACAGAGTGCCTAGGTACGAGCTATGTGATTATATAGTTAGGTGGATTCAAAAATGTTTAAATGACCAGACCTCATAGTGATTCCATGTCAATCTACAAGAAAATCCTTAGTGAAATGTTACAAAAGTCTATGTTCAGTCCTGTACTATTTGACTTCTTTTTTTCTTCTTTTGGAGGCACTCAGGGTTAAGTGACTTGCCCAGGGTCACACAGCTAGTAAGTGTCTGAGGATGGATTTGAACTCAGGTCCTCCTGACTCCACCACCTAGCTGCCCCTACTGCTTGACATTTTGATAACTACAATGACGTCATAGTAATATGTTTACAAAATTTTAACATGACAAAGAACTGAAATGGATTGTTAACATAGCTAGCACTACTAACCTTGAAGTCAGGATCCCAAAAGAGCTGGTCTTGAAAGACTAGAACATGAGACTGAATCTAAGAAAATGAGTTTTAATAAAGATTAACATATAGCTGTATAACTGGCTTCCAAAATCAATTCTAAAAGTAAAAACTTGGTAAGGCATGGCATAATCTAAGTATCACTAAAAAATTCTTGAGCTTTTAGTGTACTGAAATTATAATATGAACCAACAGTGTGATGTGGTAGCCTCAAAAGCTAATGTGGTCTTAGGCTGCAAAAAGAGAAGGATAGTATTCATAAGCAGGGTGGTAACAGTTGTGCTGTTACCAACTCTATTCATCCCACTTACGCAGAAAGATGGTGATTATCCAGAGGACACCTAGAATAATCAGATGAAGGAACTAGTAATGCTCAGCCTGAAAGTGAAACATGTTAGGGATGAGATGATAATTGTTGTCAAGTATCCGAAGGGTTATCATGTGGATATCGTTCAATCGTTTTTCAGTCATGTCTTACTCTTCATAACACTATTTGGGTTTTTGTTTTGTTTTTTGGTAAAGATATTGGAGTGATTTGCTATTTCTTTTTTTCTGGATCATTTTACAGATGAGAAAATTGAGGCAAACAGAGTAAGTGACTTGTCCAGAGTCATCTAGCTAGCAAGTATCTGAGACCTGATTTGAACTCAGGGAGATGGACGTTCCTGACTCCAGGCCCAGCGCTCCATCCACTGATCCACCTATCTGCCCTGTCATGTGGACAGGAGATTAGAGTTTTTTTCCCTGTTGATACAACTAGACAGTGAGGTAGATGGAGAGCTGATGGCAACATCAGGAACAAATCACCATTACAATATACCTTATGTGTGTTCATCTAACTTCTGCTGGAAGGTTTACAGTGAAGTGATTAGAGAAATCATTAGGAATGAGTAAAATATTTAAGTGCGTATTTTCATAGTTTGGAAGATAAATGCTGTCACTATCAAGGGCACCATCATGCTCTCAGTCACCCAGGCTTACAACCTAGCTGTCATCCTTAACAACTCACTCTCTACCACCTCCCCCATGTCCAGTTTGTTGCTGATTCCTGCCAATTTTCTATAGCATCTTTGGTATGCACCCTCTCCTCCCCTCTCATACTGCCATCATCTTGGTACAGGTTCTTATCAACTCATGGCTGGACTAGTGCAATGGGTTATTATTTGCTCTCAAGTCTTGCTCCACTACATTCTAAATCCCACTCTATCAAAGTGATCTTCCTAAAGCTAGAGGGCTGACCATGTCACCTCCCACCTCCTGCTCCATTCAATAAACTCCATTGGTTGCCAATTGCTTTGAGAATCAGATATAAAATCTACCATTTGGATTTTAAAGCCTCTTATAATTTGGCTCTATACTACCTTTCAAGGCTTCTTTCTAAATCCTGTCCCCATCCTTCAGCTATTCCTGGCACGTGATACTTTGTTTCCTGACTCCAGGTATTTTGTCTGGTTGTTTCCCATGCCTGGAATATACTGTGTCCTTGTATCTACCTCTTGTTTCCTTCAAAAGTCCTTAGCTAAAACTTCATTTTCTGTAAGAAGGCCTTTTTAATATCTCTTAATGCTAGTACTTTCCCTCTGAGATTATATCTAATTTTATATATATATATATATATATATATATATATATATAGATATATATAGATATATATGTATATATATATATATCTTGTTCGAAGATAGTTTTTCCATGTTGTTAGATTATGAGCTCCTTGAGAACAGAGTCTAATTTTTTCTTTCTTTATATGAGTCATGACAGAGTGACTGGAACATGGTGCTTAATAAATGCTTTGACTTAACTTGAATAAATGCAAATGGAGTTCAGATACAGAGTTCCCTTTCATGTCTATAGGGATTAGAGTTTTGGGGGGATGGCTTCAGGGAAAATGTGGAAGTTGAGCTAGGCCCAAGAGGGCAGTTAGAATTAGGATGGATAAAGGGAAAAGGAAGTGCATTCCAGGTAGGAAAAAAAGGCATAGAGTTGGAGAAAATCAAAAACCAAACTCTCTCTCTCTCTCTCTCTCTCTCTCTCTCTCTCTCTCTCTCTCTTTCTCTCTCTCTCTCTCTCTCTCTCCCTCTAGGGAAATGGAAAAAAATTAAGGGAAGAAATAAAAAGAGGAGAAGGAAGGGAGTGAGGGAGGATGGAAAGAAGGCTTAGGAAGAGGAAAGGGAGGAAGGGTGGAATGAAAGAAAAGAGGGTGGAAGAGAGAAAGAGGAAGAAGGAAGGGAGGTACAGAGGGGTAGGAAGGGAAAGAAAAAAGGGAGGGAGGGAAGAAGGCAGGGAGAATAACTCCTTTATTTTTCTTGAAATTTAAACTAAAATATATTGCAATTGTTTTCAGCATATGCCCTATGGATGTTGCCTCAAATTCATCCACAGAGTAGGTGAAGAATTGGATTGTTTTTATAAACCTGTGAGGGGAAGGAGAGCTATGTTACATTACTCAAGTTGATGCACTTGAAACCTGACCAGGAAGAATCACTTTCTGAGGGGGCAAAAGCATTATTCATATTAGGGGGTCATGTAGTGCTGGATCTCATTTTTAAAGCTGTCGGTCCCTTTATTAATGCCATTACATTGAACAAAGGTTATGTTTTGGTGTGTGGAATTCAGTTATTGCTAAACTAAAGCCAGCTTTAGAAACATTACTTTTGATTTTAGTTGAAAATTAAAGCTAATGACTTAAAATAATCACAATAAAATAGACCTTTCCAAAATGTTGATTCTGCTCTAAATACTATACAGATTTTTTAAAAAAAGATATCGATCCCTTTAAAAATCAATTTCAAACTCTTATTTTCCTTAAGCTTGAATTTTCTAATGCATTGTTTTTGATATAACTTACATATCCCTCAAAGAATATTAGGTTGCATGTTTTAAAAACATGATTTATAAAATATATAAATGTATTTGATTATTAAAATCAGTATGTCTTATTTCCACTGAATACATTTTCCAAAATGTGAAACTAGTTCTTCAGACTAAAAACTAAGACATGTGATTTGACAAGTTCTTTTGTATAACAATCTTAAAACTACCTTTCCTTTCTTGAAATAAGAATGACACTGGGAGATAGAAGATATATAGTCATCACAGTTTGTGGCTTAAATTGGGTACACAGAGAATAAAAATAAATATTAATCCAAAAGCAGTTTTGATAAAAATCAGTTGCCATATGGTAATACTTTAAAATATATTTAAAAACATGACATTTCAAAATGTTTACTTAAGTAACAATTGTGAAAAAATACGATGCTACCAGTTTTTATAAAAAGCCTAGTTGTAGCTTCTACACGAGGGATTACAACCAGAGATTCTTATTTTTAGAAACAGCATTTTAAATGTTCCGCAAACACTTACTTTTGCTTTTATTTCTGTCTTATCTTCATTCAAAAGAAAGTTTTGTTTGCATGAGAGATAGCTACTAAGATAGGAGATGAAGAATAGAAGGTCTGTGTCACTGAATGTGGCAGACCTGCATTGACAATCTAGTTTAATCCTTGTTTTCAATTATTAATTATTCTGTTTGTTTTGCTTTGCTATACGGGGGTATTGTTATGTCACCCACATGGCATTTTTCATCTTCATCAGGGAGTTAGCCATTACTATTTGCTCTATGATTTCTTACCTAAAGATGATGTCTTCAGTTCAGTTAGAGAATGCCACACAGGTTTATGGCAAGGACATCCCAAATAATGAGTTTTTATAATCTTTACATTTAAATTCATAATTTAGACAGAGAAAAAAAAAACTCTAAGTAGTTCTTTGATATGTTTTACACAGCCTGGTTCATATCTCTTGCATTGAGAAGCCATGTATTGTGGCTGTTTATTTACAAGGTTCTAAACACTTTTTTATGGCTTTCTGCTGTCATAATGAATTATCAGCTATAAGCTGTCCTTTGTTGGTTTGGTTGAAAATCAAATGAAACCCAGCAGGAGTTCCCAGAGTGCATTGTCCAAGAGTGTAAAAAAAAAAGTGTTGATGACAGATCATACTGTTTTTATTAAGGCTGAGAACACTGCCTTTACTTTCCTTTTTGACCCTGGTTCTTTACTGTCAAGGTGACTTTATTTCTACAAATTCTCCTTCTGCAGGCCCCATCAGCGATTCACCATAAAACATTAGACAAATTCCTGTCATCTGTGTGTGATTAGAGCAGGTCCTGTTGTGCTGTTCACTACAACTGAAAGGAGATTTTTTTTTCAGCTTTGTCTTCAGAGGAATGCATTTACCAGTGTTTGTTCATGACACAATGTCTCCTTGTTTTAATACTTTTTTTAAAGCTGATATGGACTCAGTTTAAACAATTTTAATGTGTTATTTGGTGACATTTGATAAAGTCTACAGAAAAATCTTTATTACATAAAAAATCGGTTTTCTGCAAACACATTGCTAAAAGTTAGTTATGAAGTGGATACAGAGGATTATTTGGTACTTTTATGGCAAGATACTTTGAGGAGTCATAGCAAGTGTGGTTCTCTCCAGGCCTGAGATTTATTGCTTGTACCATATTTAGAAAGATCTTCACTAGAAAGAGGTCAGCCTATCTACACAAGAAAAATCAAGTGGATGAAGAATGCTTATTTTCCAGATTAGGATATGCATTTCTTTAGACAGTCCATATAATTTTGGAAAGACTCTTTGCATAGTACTAGAATTGAATTGGAGGAGAAAGGACCATTTGATTATATCTGGGAGATTGTGCAGTGAATTCAATGACTACAATGGAGAAAAGTCAGATTTTTTTTAACCTCAATATTCTTCTGGTGTTGGTATATCATAGGATTGTTGAATTATAAGTTTAGTCTCTAAGGGACATAATAGGCCAACCTTCTCATTTTGCACAAGGAAAAGTGTTTCAGAGAGGCTAAGTGATCTGCTCATGGTCATACAAGTAGTAAATATTGGAGATGATCTTTGAACTCAGGTCATTCCATTCTAAGGAGGCCAAATTGAAGGTCACCCAAAGAGAATGGAGAGAAATGTGGCAAGCATAAATATGCTGCAGAATGACAAATTGCACACACAAGGCAGCATACAAATACTATCAAAGAGATCATGTCCAGAAAAGGAGGTCTTCATATAGTGAAAATGGAGAGTAACAGATAGAGAATTTGCTTGCTACATTGGTTCAATACATCATAGGATGGCTCCTTGGAAGTCCAGTGAATCAGCTGTGAAGAATTTCTTATAGGACATGGGCAAAAATCTCATAGTACAATAGGATATTAATAATATAATAATAGGGATAGTATATAACAATAATGTATAATAATAGGGATGTGATAGGCACTTTTGGAAGGGATAGTCATATGGATAAGCTCACAGAAGTATTGAAAAATTGAAATATTGAAAAAGAAGTAGGTTTATTGTCTCTGAAGAAAATAAATTAACAACTACAATTATTGTCATAATTATTGATGGACATATATTAAATGATTTTTAAAAATATGGTACTATTTTATGAAAGACAAAAAGTTTACACCTATGAAAGTATTCTATTTGTCCCTAAGAAGGTGATAATCTGAAAGAATGAAGAAAACAGGAAATCATGTCAGCAAATATATGTATTTATTAACATATATGTGCCTAAGCACACCTGCATACATATGAGACTGGTAATTTTGTCAGTGCAGAGCTCCTAAAAGTTAAATAGCTCTAACTAGCAGATAAATACCTTCTCTACAATTTATAGTCTAAGAGAGTTGCCTGGGAACTGAAACTAACCAAGGTCACAGAAACCATATGTGGCTGAGGCAAATCTTGAATCCAGGACTTGCTGAGTTTATAGCCACTGGCCTATACTGACTCATATGCTTATTTATGGACTATAAATTTCGTGAGAGTTGGGATTCAGTTCTTTTTCTTCTTTGACTTAAGTACTTGAATACCTCTCAAATACAAGATGTTCAAATGAAGTATTATGATGGCCCCCAAACCAAGCATTAAGTGGCTTTAAGTTTATTTTTAATTCAAGACAATTCATCTCTAGGATTATTCAGCAATTTACAATGAAAAAAAGAACCTAGAAAAGTAACAACAAAAACCAGATTGTCTGACTCTAGAGCCAGCTTTCTTTCCCTGTATTATGTTGATATTAAAAAATTGATGACCACTCAAATACCTGAATCTGTTTGTATGTCCTGGTGGTCAAGATGTACATATATCTCCATCTTGTCTTCAAGCATAGCACGGGAGATTCTGTCCAATGCCTTGCCAAAAGTTTGTATCTACACCTCTCCCTTCATCAACCAGTCTGATAACCCTGTCACACACACACACACACACACACACACACACACACACACACAAAGAGAGAGAGACAGAGACAGACAGAGAGATAGATAGAGAGAGAGATGTAAACTAAATAAATAAATAATTGAAAGAATCAATAACAGCTCTAATATTGCCTTTCTTAATTAAGCAGTACTGGCTTTTTGTGATCCATTTCTTTTCTAGATATTTATAAGCCATATTTTAAATAATACATTCTAGAATTTTGGTTTTGGATTGTGATCAAACACTCTGACCTTAAGTTTATAGATTCAATGCTAGCTTTCCTTTTTTGAAAATCAGGATGCCACTTGCCCTTCTCCAATCCCATAGCATTCCTTTCATTCTAAAAGATCTTGCAAAGGTGACTGACAGTACCTCAACAATCATGAATGACAATTCTGTAAGTACCTGAGGGAAGAGTTCAATTTGACCTGATGGCTTGATCTCATCAGGGTTAGTGACATACTCTCACACTATTTCTCTCCTTATCTTGGTTTTCAATTACATAAGTCTTATGAATGAGTTCATAGATATTAATATATTATTCATAGAATATATCTAGTCTCTGGTGTTCCTTCTCCTCTTTCCTCATAGAGTCTTTTCTCCTGTGACCACTAAAGATCATTCTTGCTTGAAATTTATCCAGTGAAAACAATGTACCAAATTTAATGCTTAACCCAAAATAGTGACTCTAACACATGGGAAAGATGTAGACCAGGATCACAATATCATGCCAACCTAGTGGAGAAGACATTTTGTGGCATGGAGAATCCCTTAAATCACATAATAAAGCTGTCTCTTTGCTTATATATAGGGATGAGTCTGACACCAGGAAAAGATGTTGGGAGTGTTCTACTTCGGATTTTATTCCCCTTGGCTCTGGCAGCATTGAAGGGAGTATTAATCTCAGTGGAATATTATTAGCACCTTTGTTCTTGGCATAGTTTTCTGACAAACAGATTCTATATTGCCACTGGCTTAGATCCATAACTCTACTCCCAGGGTCAAGGTTTCTTGTGTCCTCAACCTAGTAATTATAAGATCAGTTGATTTTGGGGGAATGCTATTTTCCATTTGAATGCACAGTGGCACAGTGGATAACGTGCTGGGTCTGGAGTCAGGAAAAACTGAGTTCAAATTTGTTCCCAGACACTTACCAGCTCTGTGACCTTGGGCACGTCATTTAATTCCTGTTTACCTCAGTTTCCTTACCTGTAAAATAGGGATAATAATAGCTCCTAATTCCCAGGGTTATTGTGAGGATCAATTAAGGTAATAATTGTAAAGTGCCTGGCATTTAATAGGGACTATGTAAATGTTAGCTTCTCTTATTAACTAAGGAACAACCAATCAACAAACAATTCATAAAAATCTCCTATGTTCCAGGCTCTGTAATGGGTGCTTGGGTTACAAAGATAAAAAACAAAACAAAACCAAAAACCAAAATAAAAACAGTCTCTTCCTTTAAGGAACTTATATTTCATTTGAGGGAAACAACATTTTTATAAATACATGTAAATAACATATAAGAAAAGTAGGATATATATGTCTCTCTATCTCTTTTACTAGCTGTCTGTCTATCTATCTATCTATGTATCTGCCTGTCTATCTGTGTCTATCTATCTATCTATCTATCTATCTATCTATCTATCTATCTACACACAAAGCTATTAAAATAATTGGGACCACCAGCATTTCTGAAAGGCCATATGTAGTAGGTGACAATTAAGCTGAGCCTATAAAAGGAACAGGGATTGTAGAAAGTAGAAGTGAACAGAGAGTGCATTCCAGGTGTGGGGTCAAGGGAATAGTAATCAGGACATTTTCATCAGTACCATAGAGCACATGAAGAGGTATAATGTTGAATAAGCCTGGAAAGGTAGTCTGGAGCCAGATTATAAATTCTAGTGAGAGAATCCAAATTTTATCCTAGAGGCAATGAAATATCACTGAAGCTTCTCAAGTAGGAGAGCAACATTGTCAGAAGCGTAAGTCCCTTTGGTGGCTATGTGGGGAATGGATCGGGGTGGGAAGAGACTTGAAATAAAGAGGCTAGTTAGGAATTTATCATAGTAGTTCCGGAGGACTTGGCCTATGTGTTAGCTGTATGAGTAGAGAGAAGAGGTTGGATTTGAGATATGGGGTAGTAGAACTCACAAGATCTGGCAACTGACGGGATTATAGACATAGGAAGGGACCTCAAAGGATGTCTAATTCCAACCTCTCATTTTACAAGAAGTTTCTTGTAGGGTCTCAGGTGACTTAAACCATAAGGTACTGATAAAGTGCTATCTCAGTGGGGGAAATTTCCTTCATTGCTTCCCTCTACCACCACCACCACCACCACCCCAATGACCCAATAGTAATCTAAAAAAAAACTGAACAAAAGATATACATTTTAATTTCTGTTTTACCATAACTGCATTTGTAACTTCTAGAACTCAGTTTCTTCATCTGTAAAAATGCAGGGGTTAAACTAGATGAGCTCTAACACCTCCTTTAAATTTTAGATCTCTGAGTATTAGATGCAGAATAGACCTTAGAGATTATCTAAGAGGCATCATTTATATAAGACTTTAAGGTTTGTGAAATTCTTGACATATGTGGTCTCATTTAATATATACATATATTACATACATATGTACATATGTGTACATATATTATATATATGTATATATATATACATATATATATATATAAAATCCCTTTATTTTGCAGATAAGGTAACTGAGACAGTAGAATGTTCAGTGATCATCTGAGGCAGAATTTGAACCCAGGTCCTTTCATTCTAGAGCCTGTTTCCACTCTACCACCTTGCCTCCTATGACTAGCATGTAAAGAAAGTTGCCTAACTCAGCATGATGTAGATGATTTAGAATCCAAGGCCTTGGTTCCAAATTCTGCTCTCTATGTGATCTTAAACAATAGCTTACCCTCTTGGACTCTCTTTTGTCTTCTATAAAAAGAGTACTAGTTGACCTCCAAGGTTTTTTCCCACTGTAAATCTCTGATCTTGTGACCTTTTTCATTTCTCTTTGTTTTCTGGGCTTCAGCTGAAGTGTTTTTGAAAATCCAGATGTATTCTGGCATCAGCCAGCCTCTCCTCCTCAGCTGGTCTGTGAGACAGATATTGTGGTCATGGGGGGCTTCAAGTTTCCATAGGTCTGAGGGTACTTGGGAACTCCATGCCTCTATAAGAGAACATAGGTCTCTCCTGAAAATAGAATTGGCTATAAAGTTTGAGCCTGTTCTACTTGGAAATAAAACACCATGGGGAAGAAAGAATCTTTAACCACAACTGTCTTCCAAGACAGGGTTTATAAAATCCTGAATCAGAGAGGTACCAGGGAGACTTCTCACAGTGGCCACACAGTGATGGAAAACAAGTGATATATGAGAGGTCTCTCAGCTGTCCCTTTCCCCAGCCATTGATGCACTTAAAAGTTGCAGAAGCAGCATATTTTGCCATATGTTGTTGGGTGGGGGAAGGTAGGGGTGGGCATTGAGGCAAGCATGCTGGGGTTTTTTTCCCTTCAGTTTTCTAAAATGGTAAATGATATCATAACATTTCCTGCTTTTTCCTGTGTTCTGTCAAAGAACTTGATTTATTCAGAGAACTATGCTAAATATACTAATTATTATTGGTCCTTTCCCCCAGTTACCATTTTTCTCCTTTGTTTTCTATTTTGGCTGTAATATTTGGACACAGATGACAAAGATACCCAGATTACATTCTCCAGAATCCAGGATTAAATTTCCCTTTGTTGAACTGGATAATGTGGGTATCAAGGCTGGTGCATGCAGCCTAATGGTTATATGCATGAAAAAAATGGGTAAGAAACAAAATAGCCTGCCAAACTCCATAAAATTCTATGAACAAGAACACAACTCTCTGACTAGCTGGGCAGCAACAAAGCTGTGAAGTATTCCATTTCATGATTAGACGACTCTAAGAACTTCGAGAATTTACGCAGTAATGCCCCCAACATTTCTAGTTAATCTAGTCTGTCTTTTACAGTGGAATGATGATTTGCTGAATTAATTTATAGTTTGTACCAAATTAATGCGCACAGTACAGATTGTTTGGCCTTTAAGGCCCTCAACAATCTGATCTCAGCCTTCCTTTCTGATCATAACTTTCAGCTGTCCACATATGGAAGCTTACTTGGGATCAATTTGTTAATGCATTGACCTCCAGGCACACTTTTTGTTCCTCCCTTAACCTCTCTCCTGACCCACTGATTTACAAAGGACTTTCCATTCCTCCTTAGCCTTTTAAATTTTTGAAGATTCAAACCAAATCCCACCTTTTCTATAAAAGTTTGTTGACCAACATAGAATGAAGTGCTCCCTCCATTGTCTGAATCACAGAATTATAGACTTGAAAGGAACTTTGGTAGCCATTTAGTCTAAGCCATGAATGGGAAACCTATGGCCTCAAGGCCACATGAGGCCCTCTAGGTCCTCAAGTCCAGCCCTTTGACTGAATCCAAACTTCACAGAACAAATTCCCTTAATAATAAGATTTGTTCTGTAAAACTGGGACTCAGTCAAAAGACTGCACCCAAGGACCTAGAAGGTCACATGTGGCCTCAAGGTCTCAGGTTCCCTACCTCTGGTCTAACTCTTGATGTAAAGGAATCCCCCACCAGAATATTTGAAACATATGGTTATCCAGCATCTTCCCAAAGACCTCCAAAGAGGGAGAAGCCACCACCACCTAAGGCATACTGTTTTTCACTGGGATAACTCTAATTTATAGAAAACGTTTGCTAATGTAAGACCTTCTTCTTCTCATCTTTTCCATATTGTTCCTAGGTTTTTTTCTTTTTCTCCCTTTGGTGCCCAAAATAACAAGTCTATCACTTATTCTTACTGTTAAAATTCTAATATCAATCTGGGACACTCATTGATCATTAATGAGGCACTGGTTCTATCAAATACATTTTGGTTTTGTGACCTGTCTTTAATGTTGTCTTTATTATTATTCAAGCTATGTTTTCTTGTTTAATTTGTCACAACTGTTTCTCATCTCCCCAACTAGAATACACATACCAGGAAAACAGGGACCAGGTCTTATACGTCTTTGTATCTCCCAACAGCACCTAGCACAGTGGTCTTGTATACAGTAGGTACTCAAGAAATATATGTTGATTTTAGCTTTCTGTAAAGGCATCAGGAGTTACTAATTACTTGCTAAGTAGTATCAATTCAGTCAATAAGATTTAAGATTGACTTTTCTGGGTGGATTTGGACAAGTCACTAAACCTCTCTCAAAATTAATTAGTTACAAAGAGTGACTTTTACCTTTCTCATGAGGGTTAACAAACAGTTAACAAAACACAATGGAATATACAATATAACATTCATTCTCTTCCCTTACATAGCTGCTGTCATCTCTTCCAGACTACTGCAATCATTTCCTATTAGGTCACCCTACTTTAATAGCTTAAAATGTTCTAATACTTTTGGAATACCCTGTGTGCATAATATATCATATATGTATATATATACACAAATACATATATATATATGTATATGTGGGTTATTTATATACCATATATATGCAATATGATATATGCACACACACATATGATTATTCTCTGTGTGTATATACGTATACGTGCATGTATCTATGTCTCTGTCTATGGAAAGATAGCTGCAATACACATTCACCTATAGATAAATAATACGTGCATATCTATATGTTTACTTTGACTCTTAAAGTTCTTAAAGGACAAGGTCTATTTCATGTTTGTCTTTTGTCTCTCCAGTCTCTGATGCATAGCAGAAGTTTAATACCTGCGTGTGGATGGTTGGATTGATTCTTTTGATAAACAAAAACCTTAGGATGTGGAGGTTATTGGTAGTGGTGGTGTAGAAGCAACAATAGCAATAGTAACTGGAAAGAACATGATGTACTAGATAGAAAGCTGGCCTCTGAGGCAGGAAGACCTTCCTCTGACACATGGGCTGTGTGACTCTAAGCAAGTCACCTAATCACTTAGTGTTCAGGGCAGCTCTCTCAGCCTATAAATGGTGGAATAGTTGCTGAATTGTTTTAGTAATCATGGCAAGTGTCTTAGACTATAAATTATTGAATCATTGCTGAATCGTTTTAGTAAAGGGAGTTTCCTCCTGAAGGGGTCCCTTTGCCCAATGAAATCAGGGATCCAGACCAAAAGATGAAAAGAAACAAGCAAAAAGTCCATCTCTGAGACAGCTGACAAAGCTGAGTTCAATACAGAGTCAGCTTGCATTGAGCCACTCACTTGAATGACACATGGTAGTGAATAAAATTGTATCAGATATTTATATCTCACAATATCCAATTTATTCTTTATTGGATTTATGAGAAGAGGACCAGAAGGAAAGGAAACTAGGGTTAATATTGTAACACAACCTTTGTTGGGTCATAGAGGAGTATGGCTGAGAATTGGATATCTGGGTAGCTACTAAAATAATAACTAGGGTAGAGAAGCAGGGACTTTGTCCTAGGGCAGAAAATTTCAAGGAGATTGACAACTATGTCATGGGATGTGCACCTTTTCTCTTTCTTCCCCCTTTCCCAAGCTGCATCCCAAGTGAGATCCTCCCTTGATTGACCTGGCAATAGTGACCTTGTCCAGGAGGCTCATTGTCTTCCTCTGGCAGCCACACCCCTCTCCATTCCTTAGTAGTAGCTAGTCCTTTGTCAGCATAGAAACCTCTCGATGTTGCAGAATGTGTGGATGTGCCCTGGAGAAATTTTCACACTTGCCCAGCAACAAAAACTTCTAATTACAGCTCTAGCAGCTACCACATAGTAAGGTGAAGTAGGAATACCACCATCAGGGCGAGCAGAGAACATAATAAAGTAAAAATAAATCATAAAGTAACGCAGCTATTAAATGTTAGAAATAAAAAAACCAGCCAATTGGTATGTCACAATTAGAGATGGATGTTTATTTTTTTCATTTTAAAACAAAATTACTTCAAAATAAAGGTATTCACTAATGTGTGGGGGTAGGTGAAGGGCCTGAGTGGTGAACTATAAAACTCCATGAACAATTATAATCTATATGTGAAATTGAAAGGAAGCATTTGCTGATTTTTTCAGTGACATTCATGAAATATATAATCCCATCAAGACTCAGAACACTGATCAATAAACTTTGATCAAAGGGGAATATCATAGGAGGGACCTTAGAGGACATTGAGTCAAGCCTTCTACCTCAAAACAGAATTCCCTCTTCAATACATATCCCTAGATAATCAGTGGAAGGCAGGAAAAAGTCCAGTGTTGTATTTACATGATCTCTCTGAGGGGGAAGAAAAGAGATGGTGGGGGAGAGAAATTTCATCAAATACGTAGTTTCTCACATTGGTACTACTCTACCGAGAGTATCTCTGAAAAGCCCAGAAGCTCTTTCAATATCACCTACAAGTGGTGTGTCTGTGTTATTTCTACTTGGTAGAGGGAACAAAATGAAAGGGTTTTTTAGGGTAGCACTTAATATGTAAAATGTAGTCACCTCCATTCTACATCACCTTGAAATGAGCATAACAATTTGTAAATACAAAACACTTCACATATGTTGCCTTATTTTTATTTTTGCAGCAACACTCTAAGGTAAGTAGGGAAAACAGCATTACTCCTATTTTGCATGTGAGAAAATTAATGCCTGAGAGATTATGTTACTTGCCCAAAGCACATAGTTCATATTTAGTATAGGTGGCACTTTGAACTTACATCTTCTGGCTCCAAATTTAGCATGCTTCCCACAATAAAAGATCGTGACTGAGTAGTGAGGGTTTTTTTTAAAGGGAACAGATCCCAAAAACTATATTTTGATATAATCTCCTTTCTAAGGATTCCAAAGTTAAAGCCAGCTGTTCAGCCATATTCAATATGAAGAGAGTGACATCATTTTCTGAGATCTCCTAGCAGATCAAAGCTACAAGTGGGATTTGGAACTCAAATATCTTTCCTGTTTTCTTTAATTACTAGTATTATAATAATATTGCTTTCTACTGCTTTTAATTCCAGACATATAGTACTGCCACTACACATTGGGTTAAAAAGGCTTTTGCATGGTAGCCTGGGAACCTAACCCCTATTTCCATTACGTACAACACTGTTTTTTTTTTGGGAAAATGTGGCCCAAGTTCCAAGCGTCTGATTCCTTTGCTAGTCACACAATCCATTCGTAAGTTGAGGTATGTCTGCAATGTGTTATCTGAATACTGTGTAAATACTATGGCGGAGTCCTGATTCTTTAAGAACACCACTGACTTGCTG
Organism: Trichosurus vulpecula; assembly: GCF_011100635.1. Taxonomy (NCBI): domain Eukaryota; kingdom Metazoa; phylum Chordata; class Mammalia; order Diprotodontia; family Phalangeridae; genus Trichosurus; species Trichosurus vulpecula. Next base: position 45,766,694 of record NC_050578.1, on the reverse strand, counting down.
TTAGACATTCTTTAAGAGAAAGAAAAAATAGAAGAAAGTATGAATTACTTAATTCCTAATATTCTCAATAAAAGAATACTTTTAAAATTGCAGTTGTTTCAGCTGTTTATTTTGTCACTAAAATTTAAAGTGGAAAAATAGTTTGTATCTGAAAGAGTAACAGAAGATTTGGGAGACAAGATAATCTATATATTGATTATCACCTGAAATGCATGTAATAGTTTATGATTGCAAATTATTCTGCTATATATTATCTCACTTGATCCTCAATAGCAATCTTGGAATTATTATTTTATAGAGGAGGGAACTGAGGTTGAGTTGTTAAGTGACTTGTCTAATGTCACAGAGCTAGTAAGTGATGGAGTTCAGACAAAAACCAAGGTTTTGGCATCCAAATCCAGTGTTTCTATCATACCACATTGACTCTCCGTGAAATAATTACAGAATTTTAAGGCCCACTTTAATAAATATACAACATATGCAGTATCCAAAGCCATCCACAAAAAATAATTTCATGAGCTCTCGTCCATAACTAAATGGCATAAACATTTTTCTAATCCCATAGGATACCAAGCAGTTAATCACCAGAGAGACATTTTGTATTGTTTTTTCAATAATCAGATGAATCTGTTTTAACATTTACTGTTAGGTGAATAAGTGTCTCTAATACTCATCTAGAAATGTGTCAAACATGCATTTTATAAATTAAAAACTCGTTTTAACCATATCTTTTGCTACTACTAAATTGCACAACACCGTTCTATTTCATATTTTAAACAGTATTTCTTTTATATCAGGTCAAAAATGTCATTTGGTCGTGCTCATTGACAGCCGCCCAGAATGCTGTAATGGATCTGCCACATTGATAAAAACTAGATAGATGTCTAGAGGGCCAGCGTGAACATTTATTTTCTTGAAGCAGAGGGCAAGAAAGCTCAACATTTAAAATGCATGGTTTGCTCTGATCGTTTGAAACCTATTAGGATGGTAACAGAGCACCTTTGCACACAGGCTGCACCACCGGAACCTCCCCCCTCCCCGCCTCGCTTCCCCAAGTAAGTCGTGATTTTTTAGGGCTAAGCCAAGATGGCATGCAGGAGGCATTGCTGTTGATCTTTTATACTAATTTTGGATTAATTGTGATCTAAGGCACTGCGTAAACATGCGAACTGAGTGCTCCAGCTTCTCCACAGCTAAACATTAATCCTTCTTAATGCTGTAAGTCAACTTTTAGTCCTTAGCAGAATTTACCTTAATCTCTGGCTAGGAAGCAAACTGATTTACAAAACATAATCCAAGAGCCCCAGAATCATATGGCAATGAATGTTCAGAGCTACAGTCTTACCCTGGCTGAATTTATCTGGACTTTATCCTTTAACAGCAGTGCAGACTAGAGATCTAAGAGTGGGAAGGACAGGAGGAATTTGACTATTAGGCAGTGGGATCTTTTTTCTATTCAGATTGATAAGCCACAGGAAGAATGTAGGGCTTTTGAAAATTTTCTTGCTCTGTGACCTTTCCTAGGTTTGTAATTACTCTGCATCAGAGCCAATCATTTCTCTGCTTTGCATATATAATGAAATCGTGTTAATATGGATTCAATGTTCTAAGTGATGAGATAATATTTTTAGCTCAGTCCTTCAGTCAATAACCATTAATTAAATGCCTACTATGTGCTAGGCACCATGTAAGTTCTAAGAATTATTCACAGAATCATATAATTTACAACTGGGACGCACCTTAGACCTAATTTCATTTAAGATTCTCATTTTGCAGATGAGCAAAAATGAGTTGGTTTTTAAAGGTGTCCCTAATTATTTATAGAGTGATATATTTTAGAGCTGGGAGGTATCATAGACATTATATCATTTAAGATTCTCATTTTACAGAGAGGATAATGAGGTCAATTAGACGGGAATTAACCTTGCCAAAATCATTCAGGTCATAAATGAGATGAAGAGAAGATTGGAGACATGCCATCATTTAAAGAGTGGTTAAAAGAAATGGGCATGGTTAGCCTGGAGAAGAGAAGACTTAAGGATTTCAAGAAGAGTAATTGGACTTGATCTGCTTGAATCTGTGGAGGCCAAAAACAGACTATTCATCTACCATTGATTATGACTGATATGCAAGGTATTGAAATTGAATATATTCATCAGTATTCATTTGGAAAAAATTTCCTAACAATAGGAACTGTCCAAGGGTGGCATGAGCTTCTATAGGGGGTGAATATTGGGTTTTCCATCAAGAATATCTTTAAGTGGAAATTGGATCCTGATTTGTCAAGGTGCTGAAGAGATGAAACCTAATTAGGTACAGGCAGAACTAGATGTTCTTTTTTTTGTTAACTCTGAGGTCTCTTTTAAATTTGAGATTCTGTGACATAGCTCCAAAATTTGAACTTGGATCTTCTGACTCAAAATTCAGTGTTTTTCAATTATTGAAATGCATTGCTTTGTGTTATATTTATAAGTGATTGGAAGGGAGGAAATTCAGGTTAGTTGTAGTAAGTACCTCAAGTCAGCAATCATTACATTTTAATGCTTTAAGAATCATATATTTTATTTAATGTTAATTATTCAGGTTAGAGAACAATCTTTGCAGTTAGTGGAAACAGCCTCAAAGGTTTCTGGAGTATGGTTTAGTTTGGAAAAAAGAATTTTCCTTGTTTAGCTGGGTGTCTGAAACTTGTCTGCTCACAATTGATATTAAAGTTATCTTTCCACAGCTTTCTTTTTTTTTGAGTTTGCATCATAATTTATTTATTTAATATTTTTAGTTTTCAGCATTGATTTTCACAAGAGTTTGAATTACAAATTCTATCCCCATTTCTACCCTCCAACCTTCTTCAAGATGGCATATATTCTGATTGCCCTGTTCCCCAGTCAGCCCTCCCTTCTGTCACCCCACTCCCCCCATCCCCTTTTCCCTTACTTTCTTATAGGGCAGGATAAATTTCTATGCCCTGTTGCCTATATATCTTATTTCCTAGTTGCATGCAAAAACTTTTTTTGAACATCTTCTTTTAAAACTTTGAGTTCCAAATTCTCTCCCCTTTTCCCTGCCCACCCACCCTCCCTAGGAAGGCAAGCAATTCAACATAGGCCACATGAGTATCATTATGCAAAACCCTTCCACAATACTCATGTTGTGAAAGACTAACTATATTTTGCTCCTTCCTATCCTATCCCCCTTTATCCAATTTTCTCCCATGACCCTGTCCTTTTCAAAAGTGTTTGCTTTTGATTGCCTCCTCCCCCATCTGCCCTCCCTTCTATCTTCCCCCCCCCTTTTTATCTCCTTCCTCCTTCTTTCCTATAGGGTAAGATACCCAGTTGAGTGTGTATGTTATTCCCTCCTCAGGTCAAATCTGATGAGAGCAAGATTCACTCATTCCCCCTCACCTGCCCTCTCTTCCCTCCCAAGAGAACTACTATTTCTTGCCACTTTTATGTGAGATAATTTACCCCATTCTACCAGTCCCTTTCTTCCTCTGTCAATATATTCCTCTCTCATCCCTTAATTTGATTTTATTTTTTTAGATATCATCCCTTCATATTCAACTCATCCTGTGCCCTCTGTCTATATATATATGTGTATATATATTTATATACATATATATATATATATATATATATATATATATATATATATATATGTACGTATGTATGTATGTATATTCCCTTCAGCTACCCTAATACTGAGGTCTTATGAATTATACACATCATCTTTCCATGTAGGAATGTAAAAAAAAAAGTTCAACTTTAGTAAGTCTCTTGTGATTTCTCTTTCTTGTTTACCTTTTCATGCTTCTCTTGATTCTTGTGTTTGAAAGTCAAATTTTCTATTCAGCTCTGGTCTTTTCACTGAGAAAGCTTGAAATTCCTATATTTTATTGTAAATCCATATTTTGCTTTGGAGCATGATACTCATCTTTGCTGGGTAGGTGATTCTTGGTTTTAATCCTAGCTCCATTGACCTCCAGAATATAGTATTCTAAACCCTTTGATCCCCTAAGGTAGAAGCTGCTAGATCTTGTATTATTCTGATTGTGTTTCCACAATACTCAAATTGGTTCTTTTTGGCTGCTTGCAGTATTTTCTCCTTGACCTGGGAACTCTGGAATTTAGCAACAATATTCCTAGGAGTTTTCTTTTTGGGATCTTTTTCAGGAGGTGATCAGTGGATTCTTTTAATTTCTATTTTACCCTCTGGCTCTAAAATATCAGGGCAGTTCTCCTTGATAATTTCTTGAAAGATGATATCTAGGCTCTTTTTTTGATCATGGCTTTCAGGTAGTCCAATAATTTTTAAATTATTTTTCCTGGATCTATTTTCCAGGTCAGTGGTTTTTCCAATGAGATATTTCACATTGTCTTACATTTTTTCATTCCTTTAGTTCTGTTTTATAATATCTTGATTTCTCATAAAGTCAGTAGCTTCCAGTTGCTCCAGTCTAATTTTTAAGGTAGTATTTTTTTCAGTGGTCTTTTGGACCTCCTTTTCCATTTGGCTAATTCTGCCTTTCAAGACATTCTTCTCCTCATTGGCTTTTCGGAGCTCTTTTTGCCGTTTGAGTTAGTCTATTTTTAAGGTGTTATTTTCTTCAGTATTTTTTTGGTTCTCCTTTAGCCAGTCATTGACTTGCTTTTCATGGTTTTCTCGCATCCTTCTCATTTCTCTTCCCAATTTTTCCTCTACTTCTCTAACTTGCTTTTCCAAATCCTTTTTGAGCTCTTCCATGGCCTTAGGCCAGTTCATGTTTTTCTTGGAGGCTTTTGATGTAGGCTCTTTGACTTTGTTGACTTCTTCTGGCAGTATGTTTTGGTTTTCTTTGTCACCAAAGAAAGATTCCAAAGTCTCAGTCTGAGTCTGAGTCTGTTTTTGCTGCCTGGCCATGTTCCCAGCCAACTACTTGACGCTTGAGTTTTTTGTCAGGGTATGACTGCTTGTAGAGTAGAGAGTACTTTGTTCCAAGCTTGAGGGAGTGCGCTGTTGTTTTCAGAGCTATTTCTCACAGCAAGTTCTGCCACACCAGTGCTCCTCCTCCCCCACGAACCACCAACCCGGACCTGACTGGGATCTTAAGCAGGCTCTGCACTCCTGCTCTGATCTTCCACTTAATTCCTCCCACCAGGTGGGCCTGGGGCCAGAAGCAACTACAGCTGTAGTTCTGTAGCTCCACCAACTCCACTGCCACTGGGGTGGTGGCTGAACCATAAACTCTTTTCACTCTGTCCCCGCAGCTTTTCCCACTAACCTTCTCTGTTGTCTTTGGTGTTTTTGGGCTGAGAAGCCTGGTAACTGCCACAGCTCACTGACTGAGGGTGGTAGGGCCTCTTCCCCCTGGCTCCTGGTCTGGTTGGTCTGGGCACAGCCCACACTGGGCTCTGCTCCACTCTGCTCCCAGATCTGTGCATGATAGACCTTATCCAGTGACCATCCAGTATGTCCTGGGCTGGAACCCTGCTTCCCTCTGCTATTTTGGTGGTTCTGCAGTTCTAGAATTTGTTCAGAGTCATTTTTTATTGGTGTTTGGAGGGTCCTGGGGGAGAGCCTTAGGCATGTCCCTGCTTTCCAGCTGCCATCTTGGCTCCATCCTCATTCCCCCACTTTTCTATGAGCACAAGAACAATTGGGAAGTCCCTCTCATTCCTATTCATATTCCTCTGCTTTTTGCTCATTTTTCTCACATTGATTCTTCTTAGAATTGCTTGCTCAACTAGCACAATCCTTAACTTGGATTTTCATGTTTGTTCCAACTCACAGTTAAAGGCTAATATGTACTTTATGATGTCTAGATAAAGTCAATTGGACCTGAATTTAAATCCACAAGAGTCCTTGGGTTTTTTACAGTACTAGCCCTATTCTAAGAGGTATTAGGTAACTGAGCTCTCAAAATAAGCCAAAATAAAAAGAGTAATTGCTATGAAGTGGAAAGAGATGGTGCAGAATTTTATAATCAGATAGAATGAAAACAGATAATCTCTGGAAAAAGTTTGTCTACCATTTGCTTCTTGAATAATCTCTACTCTCTTGGATCATTGACTCTTCTTTCTCCTAATTTTCCTCCTAGATGTCTGACCCTTTCCTCTGGGTTTCCTTCTGAATCATCATCCTTTGCCTTGTCGGCTAACTGTAGGTCTCCTCAACTACTCTCTCTTATGCCTTCTTTTCACTTGATACTTTTTTATTTCTTTTTTTTTGATCACATTGACTCTTATGATTTCAATTTTTATTTCCATGCAGATGACTTTGAGACAGTCTGTTAAATCTTAATCTCTCTCTTGAGTTTAATTTTGCATTATTATGTGCCTTTTGTGCATCTCTCCTTGGGTATCCCACAGAAATGTCAAACTGACCATTTCCAAAGCAGAGCTCATTTCCTTTCTACCTAAACTTATCCCTCCTCCAAATATCTATTTATTCTAAACTATTTCAGTACTCCTACTCACCCAGATAGCAACCATGAAGTAATTTTCAACTTTTCACTCTCTCTCCACTCACACATTCAATTAGTTGCCAGTACTTATAGATTTTTGCCTCCAAAACATCTGTTGAATAGATCCCAAAAGGCCACCACTTCAGTTCAGGCTATTAACATCTTTTGCCTGAACTATCAAAATAGTATTGTCACTAATCTCCCTGTTTCTAGTCCCCCAAACTGAATACATCCCTCCTGAAGCTGTATAATAATTTTCACAAGGCACAGGTCTGTTCCTGTCATTACTTTGCTCAAAAGAGTATACATTGCCATTAGTAGAAGATATAAGCTCTTCATCTTGATAGTTAGCCCATCCTCAATGTGACCCCAGCCTGCCTTTCTGGTTTTATCTCACAGCTAGATACTGAGAAAAACATCAAATTAAGCTCATATTAAACTCTAAAATAGAAATAATCAAAACCATTCACACTGTTTTTAAAAAGAAAGTAATGAAAATGATTACATAAGGAAATTAATAAACATTCAAATCCAATAATGCAATGTTCAGTAAATTGGAGAATATAAATTACTTGGGAAATAATTCAGTATTTGATATCAACTTCTGGGAAAGCTAGGAAGCAATCTGGAAATTATTGGGTTTTACCACCAACTTATACCATTTACCAAAATATGGACCATACATAAAAATTGCTATGTGATTTAGAAGTCACATCATAATGTATTTACTTATCTATACATATATGTACATATAATATTACACAAACACAAACACATATGCAAGAAAGAGAGAGAGAGAGAACCAAATTGGGTAACTTACACAGCTGTGACTCAGGAGAAAGTTCTTAAACTGGGAATTGATTGTCACAAGAAGATATAAATATTTTAAATTACAGGACATTGAAAAACTTTTTCACCAATAATAGAGACTTGACTAGGATAAAAATTGAAATGGTTGTTTGGGATCTTTTTTTGCATCAAATCATTCTGAAAAGTACCTGATTTGTATTTTACATTTGTAAGATCAAAAGCCATTCCCAAATAGATATGATAAAAAGTTACAAACTATTAATAACCATATAAAATTGATTTGAAACACTCATAATAAGAGAAATATAAATTAAAACAACTTTGAGCTTTTACCTCACATCTAACATATCGTCAACCTTGAGAAAAGACGGGAATACTCGTTGTTGGAATGGCTCTAGGAAAACAGGTACAGTCACATATTGTTGGTGGAGTTGTGAGTTGGTCTAACCATTTTGTAAAGCAGAAATCTCAGGGGTAGCATTATACCTCAATGAAGTCAAAAATAGAAATAAAAGTCCCATATACACCAAAATATTCATAGCAGCCCTTTTTTGTAGGTAGAATTAACATTTATATAGAATCTACTATAGGCCAGGCATTGTGCTAAACAGTTGTTTTTGTTTCTTACAAATATCTTCATTATTTCTCAAAATAACTTTGTGAGGTAGGTGCTGTTACCATACTTATTTTATAGTTGAAGAAACTGAGGCACACAGAGGTTAAGCTACTTGCCCAGAGTCACAGAGCTAATAAGTGTCTGAGTTCAGATTTGAACCATTCTTTTTGGATAGGTGGTGCAGTGGATAGAGGTCCAGGCCTGAAGTCAGGAAGACATCTTCCTGAGTTCAAATCTGGCCTCAGGCATTTACTAGCTATGTGATCCTGGACAAGTCACTTTCCCTGTTTGCCTCAGTTTCTCATCTCTAATATGAGCTGGAGAAGGAAATGGCAAACTACTCCAGTATCTTTGCCAAGAAAACCCCAAACAGGGTCACAAAGACTGAAGTGATTGAATAAAGCTCTATTCACGGTGCCACAAACTGCTTCAAGTGCCTTAGTAATTCAATTTAATAAATATTTCTTAAGTATTTACTAAGTGTAAGGCACTGTGGTAAGCACTGGGGATACAAAAAATGAGGCAAAAGGCACTTCCTGTTCTCAAGAAGCTTACAATTTAATTGGGGTGGAAACATGCAAACAAATATATACAAAGAAAACAATATTGGGAGATAGCTAAAAGAGAGAAATCACTGGAATAAAGAGGGGGTATGGAAGGCTTCTTACAGAAGGTGGAATTTTAATTGGAACTTAATGGAAGCCAGTGAGATCAATAGTCAGAGTGGAAGAGGCAGAGCATTCCAGACGTGGTGGATGGCCAGAGAAAATGCCACGAGCAGAGAGATGGAGTATTTTATTCATGAAACATCCACAAGGCCAGTAATTAAGTAACATTGATTTCAGGAATTGTGATGCATGAATGGACTAGAATATTGGTGTCCTGGATGCTGTTGTAAGAAACAATGAATATGAAGAATGTATGGAAAACTTAGAAGAGGTGATGCAAATTGAAGTAAGTAGAACCATAAACAGTGAGTATAACTATGTAGATGCAAAGCAAAATAACTGAAAACTGAATGCTTTGATGTTGTGAGGACCAAACCTGGTCCCAAAGAGGTGACATGAGAAGACGCCTCCTATACTGCCTTGCAGAGTTTGGAGTACTATGGAGTAGTATAAAATCATACTTGATAGATATTTTGATTAATTTTACTAATTTTATTTTTAAAAAATCTCTTTTGTATTCTTTGTTACAAGGTATGTCTCCCTAAGATAAAGGGAATAGAGAACTATATTGGGAAATAAAAGTGACATAGAAACAAAAGATACAAATAAGACACATTTAAAAAAAACTAATCATTCTATGGTGAGCAGGATAATTTCAGAAAAAATCCTGGAAAAATTTATATGAACTGATGCAAAGTGAAGTGAGCAGAACCAAGAGAACATTGTACACAAGAATAGGAATGTTTTGCAATGATCAACTGTAAATGACTTAGCTTTTCTCAACAATATAATGGTCTAAAAAATTCCAAAGGATTTATGATGAAAATAGTCTCCATGTCCAGAGAAAGAGCTGGAGTCTGAAAGCAGATTGAAATATATTATTTTTCACTTTATTTTTTGTGTGTGACTTTTTTCACAACATGATTAATATGGAAATAAGTTTTGCATGATTGCACATGTGCAACCTATATCAAATTGCTTACTGTCTCAGGGAGGGAGGATGGGGGAAGGAGAGAGAAAATTTGGAACTCAAAATTTTATTAAAATTAATTTTAAAAATTGTTTTTACTTATAATTGGGAAAAAAATAAATGATCATTAAGAAAAAATCATCCTAGAGCCAATTGGTGCAGGGATTTTTTTGAACTAGCTTTTTCTGACAATCCAACGGCTAAGTTTCTTTATCCAGTAATAATAATAGTTAAAATCTATATAATACATTAACATTTACAAAGCTATTCACATATATTATCTTATTTCTCATAATACAGTAGAGATGTGGCTTTGCAAAGGAATATCTCTATGTATGTATGTATGTATGTATGCATAGTTCAATTGAATGGTGTTATTTCCTTTTAAATTTTTTACTCTCTTGTTTCTTTGGAATTCCCATAATTACAGGCCACTAGAGTAGTTTTAAAAAAATAAAGTATAAAAATATTGAAAGTTTCCTCATTCTTTGTGTGTTATTCTTTTTTTCTTTTTAAATTAAGATTTTTATTTTAGTTTACAACACTCAGTTCTGCATGATTTTGAGTTCTAGATTTTCTTCCCCTCACCTCCCCAAGATGGCATGGAATCCCACATATCTTCTATATATCTGATATAATTTCACATTAAACTTATTTACACAATAGTCAAATTGAAAAAAGCAATTATGACCAATGGAATGAATCATGAGAAAGAAGAAACAAAACAAAAAAAAACCAAACCCAAAACCAAAAACAAAAGAGAAAAAAAAAACAAATGAAAAAAAGGAGAGCAAATAGTTTGCCTCAATCTGCATTCAGACTCCATAGTTCTTTCTTTAGATGTAGATAGCTCTCTCCATCATGAGTCTTTGGAGTTGTTTTAAACCTTGTATTGCAGAGAAGAGTCAAGTCTATAAAGGTTAGTCATCACAAAATCAATATATCTGTGGTTGTGTATAATGTTCTCCCCATTCTGCTCTGCCCACTCAGCATTATATCATGTAGGTTTTGCCAGGTTATTATGAAATCCGTATCTTCCCCATTTCTTTTTAGCACAATGGTATTCCATTACATGCATATACCACAACTTGTTCAGCCATTTTCCAGTTGATGGGCATTCCTTTGATTTCCAACTTTTTGCTACCCCAAAAGAGCCACTATAAATATTTTGGTACATATAGGTCTCTTCCCCATTTGTGTGATCTCTTTGGGATACAGCCATAGAAGTGGTATTGATGGGTCAAAGGGTATGAACATTTTCATAGCCCTTTGGGCATAATTCCTAATTGCTCTTTGGAATGGTTGGATCAGTTCACAACTCCACCAGCAATTTAACAGTGTTCAAGTTTTCCCACATCCTCTCTAGCATTTATAATTTTCCTGTTTTGTCATGTAAGCTGATCTGACAGGAGAGATGTGGTACCTAAGAGTTGTTTTGATTTGCATTTCTCTAATCAGTAGTGATTTAGAGCATTTTCCATGTGCCTATAGATATCTTTAATTTCTTCCTGTGAAAACTGCCTGTTCATATCCTTTGACCATTTCTCAATTGGGGAATGACTTGTATTCCTATAAATTTGGCTCAGTTCCCTGTATATTTTAGAGATGAGGCCTTTATCAGACACTAGTTGTAAAGATTTTCTCCCAATTTTCTGCTTCCCTCCTAATCTTTGTTGCATTGGCTTTTTTATACAAAAACTTTTCAATTTAACATAATCAAAATTATCTATTTTGCATTTTGTAATGCTCTCTATATGTTGTTGTGTCATAAATTCTTTCATTTCCCATAAATCTGATAGGCAAACTATTCCTTGCCCTCCCAAATCGCTTATAGTATTAGCATTTATTCTTAAATCATGAACTTATTGTGACTTTATTTTTGTATATGGTGTAAGATATTAGTCTATGCCCAGTTTCTGCCCTACCATTTTCCAATTTTCCCAGCAGTTTTTGTAAATTGTGAATTCTTAGCCCCAAAGTTGGATTCTTTGGGTTTATCAAAGAGTAGATTGCTATAGTCGTTGACTACTGTGTTTTGTGTAACTAACCTATTCCACTGAACCACCACTCTATTTCTTAGCCAGTACCTAGTAGTTTTGATGACTGCTGCTTTATAGTACAGTTTAATATCTGGTATAGCTAGGCCACCTTCCCTAGCATTTCTTTTCATTAATTCCCTAAATATTCTGGACCTCTTGTTCTTCCAGATGAATTTTGTCATTATTTTATCCAGCTCTGTAAAATAATTTTTTGTTAGTTTGATTGGTATCGCACTGAATAAGTAAATTAATTTAAGTAAAATTGTCATTTTCATTATATTAGCTCTGCCTACCCATGAGCAATTGATATTTTTCCATTTATTTAGATCTGACTTTATTAGCGTGAAAAGTGTTTCATAATTATGTTCATATAGGCCCTGGGTTTGTCTTGGCAGGTAGACTCCCAAATATTTTATAGTGTCTACAGTAACTTTGAATGGAATTTCTCTTTCTATCTCTTGCTGTTTGGCTTTGTTAGTAATGTATAAGAATGCTGAATTTATGTGGGTTTATTTTATATCCTGCAACTTTGCTAAAGTTGTTTATTATTTCAAGTAGCTTTTTATTTGATTCTCAGGGATTCTCTAAGTAAATCATCGTATTGTCTGCAAAAAGTGATAATTTAGCTTCTTCTTTGCCTATTCTAATTCCTTCAGTTTCTTTTTCTTATTGCTACAGCTAACATTTCTAGTACCAAATTGAATAATAGGGATGATAATGGACATCCTTGTTTCATTCCTGATCTTATTGGGAATGCATCTAGCTTATCCCCATTACAAATAATGCCTGTTGATGGTTTTAGGTAGATGCTATTTATAATTTTAAGGAAGGCTCCATTTATTCCTATGGTTTTTAGTGTTTTTAATCGGAATTGGTGTTGTATTTTGTCTGAGGCTTTTTCTGCATCTATTGAGATGATCATACGGTTTCTGCTAGTTTTGTTGTTGATATGATCAATTATGCTGATAGTTTTCCTAATATTGAACCAGCCTTGCATTACTGGAATAAATCCTACCTGGTCATAGTGTATTATTCTTGTGATAAGTTGTTGCAATCTTTTTGCTAATATATTATTTAAAATTTTTGCATCAACATTCATTAGGGAAATAGGTCTATAATTTTCTTTCTCTGTTTTCACTCTTCCTGGTTTAGGTATTAGTACCATATTTGTGTCATAAAAAGAATTTGGTAGGACTCCTTCATCACCTATTTTCCCAAATAGTCTATAAAGTATAAGAATTAATTGTTCTTTAAGTGTTAGATAGAATTCACATGTAAAGCCATCTGTCCTGGGAGATTTTTTCCCAGGGAATTCATTGATGACTTTCTCAATTTCTTTTTCTGAGATGGGGTCATTTAGGTATTTTACTTCCTATTCTGTTAGCCTGGGCAATTTATATTTTTGTAAATATTCATCCATTTCCCTAAGGTTGTCAAATTTATGTGCATACAATTGGGCAAAATAATTCCTAATCATTGTTTTAATTTCCTCTTCATTCACCCTTTTCATTTTTCATAATGGTAATTTGGTTTTCTTCTTTCTTTTTTTAAATCAAATTGACCAAAGGTTTATCAATTATATTGGTTTTTTCATAAAACCAGATCTTGGTCTTATTTATTAATTTAATAGTTTTCTTGATTTCAATTTTATTAATCTCTCTTTTGATTTTCAGTATTTCTAATTTGGTATTTAATTGGGGATTTTTAATTTGTTCTTTTTCTAGCTTTTTCAGTTGCATGCCCAAATCATTGATCTCCCTTTTCTCTATTTTATTCATTTAAGCATTTGGAGATATAAAGCTTCCCCTGAGAACTGCTTTTGCTGCATCCCATAAGTTTTAATATGTGTATTTTTCCATTGTTCTTTATTACAAAAAACTTTTATTGCATCATGATCTGAAAAGTATGTTTTGACTACTTCTGCCTTTCTGCATTGGATTGTCAGATTTTTATACCCTACTACATGGTCAATTTTTGAGTATGTGCCATGTACCACTGAGAAAAGAAGTATATTTCTTTTTTTATCTCCATTCAATTTTCTGTAGTTTTCTGCCTTTTCTAAAATTCTATTCACCTTCTTAACTTCTTTCCTGTTTATTTTGTGGTTAGATTTATCAAGTTCAGAGAGTGGGAGGTTGAGGTCCCCTACTATTATAGCTTTGCTGTCTATTTCTTCCTGTAACTCCCTTAACTTCTCCTTTAAGAATTTGCATGTTATACCACTTGGTGCATATATGTTAAATAATGATATTGCTTCATTGTTTATGGTGCCTTTTAGCAGGATGTAGTGTCCTTCTTTATCTCTTTTGATTAGATCTATCTTTGCTTTTGCTTTGTCTGAGATAAGGATTTGTACCCCTGCTTTTTTTTGCTTTAGCTGAAGCACAATATATTCTACTCCAGCCTTTTACCTTTACTTTGTGTGTATCCTTCTGTTTCAAATGTGTTTCTTGTGAACAGAATATTGTAGGATTATGGTTTTTAATCCATTCTTCTATCTGCTTCTGTTTTATGGGAGAGTTCATCCCATTCACATTCACAGTTATGATTAGTATCTGTATCTTTTTCTCCATTCTTTTATGCTTTTATTTCTCCCTTTCCCCTTCCACTCCTCAATAGAGTTTTGCTTTTGACTACTACCTTTCTCGGTTTACCCTCTCTCTTTATTCACCTCCCTTATCTTACCTTTTTCCCCTTGCTACTTCTTACCTCCCTTCTGACCACCCCCTCCCTTTTCTTCCCCCTTTCCCCTCCTACTGCCTGTAGGACAAGTTTGATTTCTATACTTAATAGGGTATGTTATTCAATTCTTGAACCAAATCTGATGAGAGTAAAGCTCAAATACTGCTCTTCTCCCTCCTTTTTTTCCCTCTACTATAATATGTTTTTGTGCCTCTTCATGTGATGTAATTTACCCTTTTCTACTACCTCCTTACTTCTTCCCCTAGAATTATCCCTTTATATCTCTTAATTATATTTTTATCATTATATCGGTTATTTTATACTGACACCCACAGTCTATGGATATCCCTTTCAATTGTCATGATAATTGTACTATACTCAAGACTGACATGTATAAAACACATATAAAACAAAACAATCCTATATAGGGATGTAACTAATTTATCTTATTGATTAACTAGGGTTTTTCCCCATTTACTTTTTTATGTCTCCCTTGAGTTTTGTATTTAAAGATCAAATTTTCCATTGACCTCTGGCCTTTTCATCAGAAAGGTCTAGAATTCCCTTATTTCATTGAATGTCCATCTCCTTGCCTGGAAAACTATGCTCAATTTTGCTGGGTAGTTGATCCTTGGTTGTGGTCCAAGCACCTTTTCCTTCCTGAATATTATATTCCAATTTCTCCTGTCATTTAATGTAGAAGCTGAAAGATCCTGGGTGATCCTGATTGTAGTTCCATGATATTTGAATTGTTTCTTTCTAGCTGCTTGCAGTATTTTCTCCTTGACCTGGTAGTTCTGGAATTTGGCTATAATATTTCTTGGAGTTTTCAATTTGGGTTCTCTTTCAGGGGCTGATCAGTGGATTCTTTTGATGATGATTTTACCCTCTGGTTCTAGAACCTCGGGGAAATTTTGCTTAAGGATTTCTTGGAAGATACTGTCCAGGCTCTTTTTTTTCATCATGGATTTCAGGTAGACCAACAATTCTTAGATTGTCTCTCCTGGATCTGTTTTCCAGGTCAGTTGTTTTTTCCAATCAGGTATTTCATGTTTTCTTCTATTTTTTTCATTGTTTAGATTTTGTTTGACTGATTCCTGATGTCTCATAGAGACATTAGCTTCTCCTTGCCCAATTCTAATTTTTAATGTATTGTTTTCTTCCATTAGATTCTCTATCTCCTTTTCAATTTCGTTGATTTTACTTTTCAATGATACATTTTCTCCATTTATATTCTGATTCTCCTTAACTATTTTGCTGATTTTACTTTTTAAAAATTTGTTTTCATCAGTGAATTTTTTTCCATTTTTTCTTTTACCTCCCTAATTTGGTTTTTAAAGTCCTCCTTGAGTTCTTCCAGGAATGCTTTTTGGTCTGGAGACCAGTTCACTTTCCCTTTTGAGGTTTGAGATGTGGGTGTAGTGTCCATGCTGTCCTCTTCTGAATTGGTATTTTGATCTTCCCTGTCTCCATAATACGAATCAATGGTTTTTGGCTTTTTAGTGTGTTTTTTCATGGTGTTTTTTCCCTCCTGGCTTCTAAAGTGGATCTGTGTTTCTGGGGCTCAGGGGGCTCTGTCCCAGGTTTCTTCTGTTGTAATCTGTGGGCCTGCTCAGTGGCTTTGTGTTCTATGGCTTCTGGTTTTGTAAGGTGTAGGAGAGGGGGGTCTGGCTGCTGGGAGTCTCCTCTTCCCCAGGATTGCTCTACAGCATGGGTTGTCTCAGGTGTTGTCTGTGTTAGTGTCTGCCACTTCCCCTGGGTTTGCAAAGCCACACCTGGGGTCCTGGTGTTGACATTAGTTAGCTCCACCCCCTTGGGGCTCACTTATTCTCCTTGTTCTGCTGAGGTGAGGGCTGCTGGGACACCTCTCTTCCTGCACTAGTCTCCTTCTGCCACCACAAGAAGGGCCCTCTCCTTCACTTCTCTCGCTATTGAAGCCCCCTTCTGGCTCCTCTGTTTCTCCTGAGGTAGTACTCTCTGGGCTTATTCAAGGAAGGAATGAGAACCATTTTACCTGACCATCATGGCTCCCAGAAGTTCAAGAAGGTGAATTTCAAATCTTTAACATGTGGGTTGAAGGCCTCCAGGCTAGCTGCTCCTGCAGCCACAGGCTCTGCCGGTGTCTGCCATAGCTCTGACAGACTCCCGTCCTGGGCTGAGAAGCCTGGGGCTCAATCACAGCCCATAGCTGGTACATCTGCCCTGGGCCTGTTCCTGTTCTAGCATTTTGCTCACCCAGCCCCAGACTGGCACACTGGCTGGATTCCTCTCCTGCTCCTGGTTGGTTTGGTCTGATTCCCCTGCATGTGCCCAGTGCTCCTACCCCTCTCAGTCTACTAGTGGCTTCTAGCTCTCTCAAAACTGCTCAGATTTACTGTTTTAGAAGTATCTGACAGAATATGTGAGAGAGCTCCAATAGTTCCTTCCTTACACAGCACCATCTTAGCTCTGCCCTACTTCGTGTGTTATTCTAACCCAAGAAGTCCACTGCACACTGAACAAATCAAATATTCCTATTCCACTAATTTCTGCTCATGCCCTACTCAAATATTCTACAGCATTTTGCATAGATTCCTCTCCTCCCACCCTTTACTCATGGTAGTAGATAGCATGATCCTTGAAAGTAAAAATCAAATTCCCTGTTACAATATAATCAGAATGATTCAGTAAACTCCAGTGGTTTCCTATCACCATGAGGAACAAATATAAAGTCCTCTCTTGGATGTTCAAAGCCCCTCATAACATGTGCTTCCTCCCTCCTCCCCATTCCAACTTTCTAGGCTTTTTACATCTTAAACTCCTCCTCCATGTACTCTATGATCCAGTGACACTGGTCTCTGGGCTGTCCTTTGCATGAGGCACTTCATCTCCCAACTCCAGACATTTTCTCTGCCTGTCCCCCATGCCTGGAATTTTTTTTCCTCCTCATCTCCACCTTCCTGACTTCCTTTAAGTCCCATCTTCCACAGGAAACTGTTCCCAATTCCCCATAATTATATTGCCTTCCCTCTGTTGATTATTGCCAATTCATCTGGTCTATAACTTGTTTGTACATAGTTATTTGCATATTTTCTCCCCCAATAGACCATGAGGAACTTAAGAGCAGGGACTGGTTTGGCTTGATGTTTTATCTTTGGAGCTTAGCATAATGCCTGGAACTTATTAGCTTTTTAATTGATGTTTATTGACTGATTAACTATCTTATCAATTTGTTGAACCTCAGCAAAGTCCATAGCTATGATCAATTATTTAATTATTATTAATCCTCTGCCAATATTTCAAAATGGCGTCTCTGAATCTTAGTAGGAGAAAAACGTCTATGAATTTACATGGGCAGTTCTAGTAGTCAGGTGATGAGAGAAATTAGTGTATTAAAAGGAGAACATAATTACCAAAATCTGTAAAATGAATGGTAAATACAGGTATGCTTCAAATTTAGGAAAATACAGTAGATCATTATATAGATGTATACAATAGATCACAGAACTTGAAAGTAGGCACAAACCTTGGAGACTGTCTCATGGTACAACCTGCTCATTTTGCATATGGGAACCTGGATACTCAGACAGGTCAAGTGGCTTGGTGGAAGTCATGCAGCTAGTCATTATCAGAGCTCAAACTAGAACCCAGATCTCCTCACTCCTAATAGAGGGGTCTTTCTGGGAGGGAGTAGGGGTACAACCAATTAGGGAGGTTGTAAAAACAGTCACTTGAATGGTTCCTTTAAATAGTAAATTCCCTGAATGCTCTTAAATGTTTGACAGATCATTAACTATTTGACAGATACTTGGTAGTGAAGAGGGAATGGAGGAGAAAAGTCAGCCTAAAGCTATGAGCCACTGTCAATTAAAGGTGAATTGAAACTGAAAATAGAACATTTGTGAAATCATTTTATAAGTTAGTGCTAAGCCAGTTTGATTTAAAAGTCTCAGTGTACACATATATAGGCATTTAGGGATTAATTTATCACTTTCAGAGAGTTATCTATGGGCTTAAATGCATATACACCTCCATGTTGGGCATGATGTGTCAGATGTCTTCTGAATAATGTCATAATTGAAAATATAATATTGAAAAAACATTATAATCTGTATACAACATAGTGATTTTCTTAATTATTAAGCTGCAGAAGGAAGAGAAGGAAAAGGGATCTTGTAAAGTTTTGGCAAAAATATTTTTCTTTACACCCACTTCTACTCCTGCCTTCACCCCCAAAAGTTTATTTTAACAGAATAATGAAGCCTTTATATTCATATTCATGTACTTTTTCATGGATGATTCAATGGTTAGAGTGCTTCTGGACCTGGATTTAGGAAGATCTGAGTTTAAATCTAGACCGAGACATTTACTAAATGTGTGACCCTGGACATCACTTTATCTCTCTGACTCAGTTTTCTTGTCTGTAAAATGGGTATAATAATACCACGTACTTCACAGAGCTGTTGTGAAGTTCAAATGGGATAATATTTGTAAGACACTTAATATAATGCCTGGATCCTAGTAGGGACTTAATAAATTTTTCCTTCCTCTCTCCCTTGCTTCCTTCTTTCCTTACAAATTGTGGACCCCTTCTCAAAATAATATTTTTGAATGCATAGAATAACATTTACAGGATAATAGGGAGTCAATTATATTTAAATAAAGGCATAATTTCTCTCTCTTTAAATTCATGGAAACCCTGAAATATATCCAAAGACTGTGAATTTGATGATTTCTAGCATCCTCCAAGAGACTATTCTCCATGGATAAGAAAGTCCCATCAACTTTCTCATTTTCAGAAATGATTTTCAAAATTCAGGAATCAAAGGACCTAGCAGCCTAAATGACTCTGTTCTTTGACTCAATGCCTTGCTCCCCACCCCACCCTCAAATTCTCACTATATGTATCAATGGTCTATACTTGGAGACAACCTTGATGTCTCTGTCTAGGTGGGATGAGAAATGGGGCTTGGCCATTAATAGGAGTTTTTCAAACAAGTTACTGCTGGTTCACATTACTCTCTAGTTAGGTAAAAGGGCAGTTTATTCTCTAATGTTCAGAATATGCAACTGCTCCTTGGCTTCATCACCTTAATAACTTCATCACATCTTTGGTAAAGATCTCCACCTCTGTATTCTGTCTGAGATATGTTCCAGTATGCAGGTATTTTTTTTCTCCCTAGGGGATCAAAACAGCAAACCTTTCTAGTAAGGAATGCATTTTTGGGGGGTGGGGGAGTATGCACATGGCTAGTTCCAGGAGAAACTGACAAGTTTCTAATTAGTTCCCTCATTATGCAACTTGTTCTACTCTTGGTGGGGTCTAGTTTCCTTGTGCTCAGGCACAATT
Source organism: Trichosurus vulpecula (assembly GCF_011100635.1). Taxonomy (NCBI): domain Eukaryota; kingdom Metazoa; phylum Chordata; class Mammalia; order Diprotodontia; family Phalangeridae; genus Trichosurus; species Trichosurus vulpecula. Next base: position 45,747,138 of record NC_050578.1, on the reverse strand, counting down.
TCACTCCCTTTCCTAAGCCTGTTCCCAAAAAAATGATCTGAAGCCCATTCACTCTGAAGTATAAATAAGTGATAGAAGAAAAAAAACTGTTACCCTTCTTAGAGATACTTGTGTTTGAGCCCCAAGCTCATTAACTCAATAAACCCACCAATTAAATAAATTAAAATCATCAGTCAACAAAATTTTATTAATATCCTGTGTGCTTTTAAATGGCTATGGCATTTTCGCTTTTAAGTCTGAGCAAAGACCTGAGTTTACATCCTCTTCTCATTTAGTATCCAGCTGGTCTTGGGCAAATGACTTAGGCTATCTGAGTTTCAGTTTATGTTCCCACTTCAGGTATGAGGGACAGAAGGGAGGCAGGAGATGGAATATTATGTGTAAGGAACAAAAAAAACCATTTTGGCTGGATGGTAGAGTTTGGGAAGAAGATTAATAAAGATTGGAAGGGTGGAGGAAAGTTGGGAAGAATTTTAAAAGTCAAACAGAAGAATTTATATTTGATCCTAGAGACAATAAGGCACTGCTAGAGTTTACTGATCATTTACATGATCATATCTGCCTTTTAAGAAAATCAGTTTCACAACCATGTGGGCTGTAAATTGGTCATGGGAGAGATCTGAAGTGAGGAGACCCATTAGGAAGCTGTTGCAATAATCTAGGTGAGAAGCAAGAGAGCCTCAATGAGGATAGTAGAGTAAAGGAGATTGATAGAAAAGGTGCTGTAGAGGCAGGATGACAAGATTTGACAACTATTGGATATGTGGAATGAGGAAGAGGGAGACATCAAAGATAACCCTGAAGTTTCAAACCCAAATACCTGGAAGGATAATAGCACCCTTGACAGAAATACGGGAGATTGTTTTTTTGGGGGAGGGGATACTAATTTTGTACCTCATTGCATTTTGATGCAAGAAATTTATAATATACATATGTATTATAAATGTATTTACATATAAATATAATTATTAATAAAATAAATATAAAATGCTTAAATATAATATAATGAATATTATAAATGCATATACTATAAATTTAATGAATATGAAAGATGTCAACATGAGAAGAAAGAACTATAAGGAAAATTTTAAAGCATCATTCAAAAATAGTTGATGAAATGAATAATTTTCATGGACAGAAACTCAAGAAACTTAAATTATGTAGTTTTATTGACAACATAGGTACTAAGCTCTATAAAGCTTGTCAGTTTACCAAGCACTTTTCTTATGTGATCGTTCTGGGAGCTTGCTATATTAAATATTGCGTGTTAAAATGACAAGGATACCAAAGCTCAGAGAGCTTATATCTTCCCAATAATATTAGCTAATGCTTACCCTGTGCTTTAAGGTTTGCCCAATACTTTTTAATTGTTTTCCCATTTAATCTACCACCTGGGTGGTAGGTGATATAATCACCCCCATTTTACAGGTGAAGAAATTGGAGCAGAGAGAGATTAAGTGACTTGCCCAAGGTCAAATAGCTCATAAGTGTCTGAGACTGGATTTGAACTCAGGTCTCCCTGACTATAGGTCTGGTACTCTTGTCAACTGTGCACCTACCTAATATTCTAAAGTTCTGAGTTAAAACTCAAAGCCAGCACTTCTTATAAGACGTCCAGTATTCTTTCCATAGTTTTCTCAAACTTTTTGATCTCAGGACCCCTCCATACTCTTAAAAATTACTGAGAACCCCCAATGAGCTTTTGTTTAGATTATATCGTCCAGTATTTACCATATTAGAGATGAATATATTTTAGTATTATTTTGGGGAAAAAACCCAACAGTTTCAACCTAGAGAAACTTTGAAAGGGACTGAATGACCCCCAAGAGTCCTGGGACCAAACTTTGAGAATTGTTATATAACTGAATCATGTAAGCTTTCCTAAAAGAATTTAGAAATCCTCTAGTTTCAAAGTAAGAGAATTGAACTAATGTGTTTTAAGAGCCCATACGTCTCTAAATATATGATTCTTTGAAATCCTTATGTTTACAGATAATGATATTGAGGCCAGACACTTAAAGGGACTTTCTTGAAGTTCCAAGATGGTCAGGGCCAGAACCATCTCTAGAATGAATCTGAGTTCTCTTCTCCATGTTCTTCTCATTATACTACCTTTGTAAAACAATAGTTTGTCATATGCAGTTATGCCGAGAAGAATGGTAATAAGATACAGAAAGTGATATTAAACAAGATTTTTTGTGATAAAACTTCTTGAGAAATACAATTTTTTAAATAAAGTGATAGCAATAATTATAAATGCATTCTGTGTAGCTCAATCTGAGTACTATGCATAAGGATAAATACATATAAATAAGAAAAGTATGGGTGTACTTAGTTACTATTAGATGACAGTATGAGGCATGATATGACAAAATATTTAATAATAGCTGGTAAACCTCTAAACGATGTCATATTTCATAGTGCTCCTCATAGGAGATTAATAAAGTAATCATGATATTTATTGCTATTATCATGCTTGATTATTTCTGTAAATGACTTTTCAGAAACTATATCATTAATGTAAATTTTAGAAAAAAATATTCTATTTGGAATTTTGGTCATAAACATCTGAACAGCGTGTTGGCTTTTGTTGTGAGATTTTATTTCCTTGGCCTAACTTTTCTCATTGTCTTGATTTACTTTTTGTTTTCTTTCTTTCTTTCTTTCTTTCTTTCTTTCTTTCTTTCTTTCTTTCTTTCTTTCTTTCTTTCTTTCTTTCTTTCTTTCTTTCTTCCTTCCTTCCTTCCTTCCTTCCTTCCTTCCTTCCTTCCTTCCTTCCTTCCTTCCTTCCTTCCTTTCTTTCTTCCTTCCTTCCTTCCTTCCTTCCTTCCTTCCTTCCTTCCTTCCTTCCTTTCTTTCTTTCTTTCTTTCTTTCTTTCTTTCTTTCTTTCTTTCTTTCTTTCTTTCTTTCTTTCTTTCTTTCTTTCTTTCTTTCTTTCTTTCTTTCCTTCTTTCTTTCTTGTTATATTCAAAGGTTTGATGGTAATGAAAGAAAGAATATGTTTCATGGTTGTATCTTTGCTTCTTTTTGTATCTCATTTAGACTTTGGGGCTTACTAGTCTAGAAGATTTAAAGTAAATCCACAGGATATGAAGGAGCATGATTGAAACAGTAATTATTTTGGAACAGCAAGTCAGCTTCTATCAATTTTTTTGTTATTATTGTTTTAAAGATTTTAAAATCTAAACTGCGAATTAAAATGAGATATGATGTCTATGCTCAATATGTAAAAAAGACAAGGTTGCACACAGGCATGTAGATACACATGGATACATGCATCTCTATTATGGAAATATTTCATTTACATCATATTAACTAGTTATTTCAATTGCTTAGAATGCATGGCCAAGTTCCTAGGTAAAACTCACGGAAGTTAGTTTTTTTTTTAAAAAAAAGTTCTCACCCAAGGGGGCTGGATCTTTAATCCCATATACTCATCTAATATTTGCATCAATCTTATGGGGAACTCTAGGTGTCTACAAAAATGTCAAACAATAATGCAAGTTGATAGAAAATTTCAGCACCTCCATCCCTTTTCTGTCTGAAGAAGGCATTTCTTTCTCTTACATAATCACAGAATATCAGAGTTAGAAAGGATCACGGAGGTATTCTTTAATCTGTTTTTTTTTTTTACTCCTCCCATTCTATAAAAGAGCAATTATTTGTCACAGATTATGTACCTAGAAGTTCTTAAAAGATGCTGTAGACATTATTTTTATATATGTACTCACATGAAGACATATTTAAGATACATGAGTAATATTAATATTTTCACATATTTAATGACATATACATACAACTTTAATATGGATACATATATACGTATGTACAAAACCTATAAGCATGAATGTGAAGATGACTAATCAGTAGTCTTATGATAAATATTTAACAATTGGCACTCCAGGAAAAAAAAATGTATGCCTGACATACTTTTAAATTTAGTCTGCATTGACATTTTCTCTATTACCTTAAGTCTAGACAGTCAACAAAACAATAAATCAAGCCCTGGTGTGTAGCACTTGCTGATTTCTGAGGTATATGCATGCTGAAAATTTAACAATCAGCTCTTGAGAACTGGTTCAAGCTATCTCCAATAAACCTCTGTGTTGTTTTCTACTACAATCCTTCTCTGATGACTTTTCATCACACACACACACACACACACACCCCTGAAATATTAAAGTAGATCACAGGTTGTGATAGAACCTAACAATTAGAAAAAGAAGCAACGGTACATGGAAATATATAATTGATATTCATTCCATTACCATCAAGCCTTTTGAATACAGTCCCAGTGTTGGACTCTATGTCTGCCTGACAAAGACAAACTAAGCTGTATTCAGAAAGGTTCATTTACCAAAAAGCTAACCACCATGGAATGAGTTATATTTCAGCCCTAGACACTCATGAAACCATCTGCTAAGAAAACTATTGTGGCTGTAAGTTGTATCTGTGCAGAGAACTTGCAGAAATCACAGATGTTTTAAAGAACTGAAGTGTGGAGTAAGGAAAGGGGAAGTCTGGTAACTAACAACTTGGACCACCATTCAATTGTCCTGGAACAAGTGTTTAAAATCTAGGGTCTGCAGACAGTAACTGGTAGTGAACTTTTTTGATCATGCAACATGCAGACCTATTTAAAATAAATGCAAATTATTCTGGCTTCCAAGTGTCAATATTTTTTTTTGAAGTTTCCTCACAGATATTATGATCAGATGCACTTAATTATAGACTGGTTTAAATACATTCATCTGCTAAGTGACAGAAAACAGACAGATCCAAAGGGGAAATATGCTGAACTTTTAGAAAATTTAAAAGAAATTTAAATTTCTGTGTTCACAGGAGCACATTATACTGCCCATATGTTTTTGTTTTCCCTCAGCTGAAAATAAGCTAGTGTTTATGAGGGTAGCTGATTTCTAAAAGAGAAATAGTGACACAATTAAAAGGAAAGAAGTTTGGGGGTGATGTCTATAATGAATAACATGAGTTGAATCACCCGTTTCAAGTTTGAGATTACCCGTCTATACAAAATTATTACACACCAATTTGCCCTCTGGCCAAGTCTTCACAGCTCATGAAAATGAAAGTCTGAGAGGAATCCTAGAGTAGAACCTAGACACAATGGACTCTCTCAAGTGAAGCCATTTATCTTGTCTAAATAATCTTCCAGGTAGTGCTCTTTATGCTTTTGCCACAAGCAAGCAAGAATAAAAACAACAAGCAAATCATTATTATTATTATTATTATTACTTACAAAAATTTAACTGTATTTATAATTCAACAGACATTGACTTAGCTTCTGCATCTGAAGCCCACACATGATTTTGAGAACCATAAGCCATTCTGTTAATGAAATTAACTTTTAAATAATGCTTATTTTTCAATTAAAAAGCATTTATTTTTTTCTTCATCCCACCTGATCCTTCCAAAAAATTAAAAAAAAACACCCTTGTATAGAGCAAATATGATAATAAATAGACAATAAGAAATGAGTCTAAAAGGATGGGGATTAAAATGTACTACTTACCTCCTGACAGAAAGCTGATGAATTTCAAATGGAATAAAAGACCTACATTTTCAGACATTGCCAGGTTGGGAATTTGTCTTTCCAGGCTATGCATCTGTGTATTGAGGATTTTATTTTTTAAATGCTCAATGAAGGGTGAGGGGTGATTATGAAAAGGACAGATGAGTGAAAGAAAAGGATTTTTATTTTTACATATTTTTTTCTGATTATCCCTTTCCCCAGTCTGCCCTCTCTTCTATTCCCCCCCCCCCCCCGCCACTCCCATCCTCTTTACCCTTACTTTCTTGTAGGGCAAGATAGATTTCTATACCCCATTGCCTGTATATCTTATTTCACAGTTGCATGTAAAAACAAATTTTAACATTTGTTTTTAAAACTTTGAGTTCCAAATTCTCACCCTTCTAACTTTTCCCACCCACCCTAATTGAGAAGGCAGCCAATTCAATATAGGTTATACATGTGTCATTATGCAAAATACTTCCATAATAGTCATGTTGTGAAAGACTCTATTTGCCTCCATCCTATCCCACCCCCTACATTTATTCTATTTTCTCCTTTCACCTTGTCCTTTTTCAAAAGTGTTTGCTTCTGACTAGCTCCTCCCCAATCTGCCTTCCCTTCTATCTTCCCCTCCTCTTATCCCTAAGAAAATGATTTTTGTAAAATAGAAAGAGTGAGTCTCTTGGAGGAGGTTGATACATAACAGGGAGAAATTTGAGTGATATAAAAACAACAGGTCAATATAAAATTAGAAATATGTCAATCAAAGCCAATTTGTGCATTGGCTATATCCAAAAATTTGTGCCTCATTCATCATCTTGGGCTCATCAGCTTTCTGCTAGGAGGTGGGTAGCATTATTCATCATCAGCTCCCTGGAATCATGGTTGGCCATTACATCGATCATAGTTCTTAAGTATTTCAAAGTTGTCTTTACAATCTTAGTTTTATTGCAGCACTTGTTCTCTTGTTTTACTCACTTCCCTCTCAATTAGTTTATATAAGTCTTTGGTTTCTCTGAAATTGTCCTTTTCATCATTTCTCATGACATAAATATGTTCAGTTTCATTCATATGCAATAATTTTCTCAGTCATTCTTTAATTGAAAAGTACCCACTTAGTTTGCTTCCTTTAACCCTTAGGTAACTTATGATCAAACTTGGTTGGAAAAAGGCAATAGCTTTAGTGTTGATGTACAACACAACAAGCCTCCAGAGGGAAAATGTGGTGTGATGGGTAATGCATACAAAAACAACAATAACAGTAACAAAACTCATCCCTAGGAAAAAAATGTGTACTTATTGTAGTAGCAAAGAATTACAAAGGAAGTAAGTGACCATCATTTGTAGAATAGTTGAATAAACTGAGAGCTATGACTATAATGGAATATGATGTTAGATAACAGCAATAGCTATCATTTATAAGTGTTTTCAGTTTTGCAAAGTACTTCATATATATTGCCTTATTTGATCATTACAACAACCCTGTACAGTAGGAGTTATTATAATCAACATTGTACAAATGAAGAAACAAAGACTGAAAGGGTTAAGTAGCTTGCCCAGCATCATACAGCTAGTTGTAATTATCTGAGAGACTGGATTTGAATGTAGATCTTCTCAATCTCAGACCTGATACTCTATCCACTGTACCACCTCTCATTCATCATTTGAATAAGGCCAGTCATCTTGAATTTACTTTTGTACTACTGTTGACCCTCCTAACTTTTATTTGCCATAATCCTGAAGTTTTATGTGTGTGTGTTTGTAATTTATAACGACAGAGATTCTCCTCCCCCCCCCCCCCCGCCAACCTTTTTTATGAGAGGATTCTTCTCAATGGTGCAGAATGTATTGTGTACATTGACTGTGATAAGAGCCTGAGCTAATCTATGGGGTCATCTCCTCCTACTGTGGTAAAATAGTTTTAACATGTGTAAAGTAGTTTCAGTTGCTGTTTGGAGCAAAATGAAATCTGACAGTCATATATATAATCCTATATATTAAATCTGAGCCTCTTGGAAATTGCATCTATGATAAAAATGCATTGGTCTCTCTTCAATAAAGTAGGTGGAATTTAAATTTTAAGTATGGCACATGTTCATATTTTGCAAATAATAGTACTTGGTGACGCTAACTTGAGGGTAAAGGGAATGAGAGATAGCTTTCATCAGCACCTATGTTGAGTGCAAAGGGCCACATAGGAAGATGGTAATTTAATGAAAGGTTCTCCAAGTCTTTAATAAATAATTATCCTCATATCTCATAAGTGAAAATAACATTTGCATTCTTACCTTATTTTGACGAATGGGGAAAACATTGCAGAGAGAAATAAAGTAAATGCTTTACAATTATTTACCAATCACTTTTTCAAGTCTCTTGAAGTTTTGATTTTTCAAGTAGCAATCAGAGAATAAAAGAATTATATATATATTTTTACTGAATCCATTATTTCAATTTCAATAAACAAAACCTCATATTTGCATATACATAATATTGAAAACATACCAATAAAAACAGTCAAAACTATTTCCTATGAGTGCTTTAATGATATTTTATAATCAAAGGAACATAGATTTAGAGGTGGAAGGGAAATCCAAGGTCCCCTAATCCAATTCCTTCATTTTACCAATGAGCACAGTGCCTGGCACATAGGAACTGCTCAATTAATGGTTATTGATCATACTGTCAATTTTTATTTTCTAGCGTGTTTATAAGAGATTAAATATATAATCTACTGGTTGCTTTTGTAAAATAAAATATTTTGATAATAT